>NC_090725.1:332479508-332492008 GCF_036898095.1 Palaemon carinicauda
AGAGAAGATCGGGATTCCTCCCAGTTCTTGATCCAGGACGAAGGGAATTGGAGGTGAAGAGGATTCCAGGGCATAACTAGAGAGAGACGGGCACTGATGAGAAGGATAACGAAATAAACAAGGATATCTTTCCTTCACGGGAAGAGGCAATTGCGCCCGGCCGTAAAGGTAGCCCAGGATGTACACCAACAGACAGACTGCTATAAACATCCACAGCGTTGAACTGGACAATTCACAATCGTTGCGAACATCAACATCCAATGGAAACTGGCCATCTTCAGGGGGCGGAATTCCTAACATGATTTTGAAAGGTCTTCTGGAAGATTTTCAATTCTGAAAGGTCTTCGAAAATTAACCTAAGGAAGTTTCGAGCGCTCAGTCTTTTATACCCGTTGGTGAAGATTGTTTACTGTCAATAAATGAGGTTTTTAAATTTTTGATAATTTGATTTCTTTGGCGAAATTTAATCATATTCACTTTTTTGAAATTTTCAGTATTTCACCGTGGCAAATTCTGATATTTTTTCTTGTCACGATTTGGAAATAATTGTTGATAAGATTATTGCATTTTACTTTTATTACGTTAATAATAATATTCATTCTAACAATTTTATTATTGATAATAATTTCAAGGTATATATATATATATATATATATATATATGTATACAAAATCTATCGGCCTCATTCGGAGTAGAGCTCTTTTGCTTAAGGGCACACTCAGTCACATTATTCTACCTGTTTCCTTATTTCTTTCCCTACTGAGATATTTTTCCTTGTGGAGTCCATGGGCTTATAGCATCGTGTTTTTCCAACTGCTTACCTTGTAATAATATAAATTAATTTTAACACTGAGCAAATATATATATATATATATATATACATGAATATATATATATATATATATATATTACATGAATATATATATATATATATATATATACTTAATTATTTTCTAAACAAAAATTCCCCAGGAAAATCCTGTACTTATATTCAATTCATGAAATTCTGAATCACATATGTAATTAAAAAACCGAGATAAAATGTATAAGTATTTTTGTAATTTATTAAGTAAAAAATCATCATCATCTCCTTCTACGCCTGTTCACGCAAGGGGCCTCGGTTAGTTTTCGCCTGTCAATCCTATTTCTCCACTCATCATCTCCTAATTCACGTTTCCAAGTCCTTAGCCATGTAGGCCTGGGTCTTCCAACTCTTCTAGTGCCTTGATGAGCCCAGTTGAAAGTTTAATTAAGGAAATATTATACCAATTAATTAAGGAATATTATACTAATTGATTAAGGAAATACTATACCAATTGATAGAAGGAATACTATACCAATTAACTATGGAATATTATACCAATTAATTAAGGGAATACTACACCAATTAATTAATGAGATATTATACATATTAGGGGAACATACCAATTAATTAAGGAAATACTAAACCAATTAATTACAATCATACTATACCAATTATTCAATAGAATAATATACCAATTAATTAAGGAAATATTATACATATTAATTAAGGAAATATTACACCACTGAATACGGAATATTATACCATTAATTAAGGGAATACTATAACAATTACTTAAGGAAATATTATACTATTTATTTAAGGAACATTATACCGATTAATTTAGGAAATATACTAATTAAGGGAATATTATAGGAATTAATTAAAGAATTATTATATTAATTGATTAAGGGAATACTATACCAATTAATTTGGGGACTACTTTACTAACTAATAAAAGGAATATTATACCAATTAATTAAGGATATGCTAAACCAATTAATTAAAGGAGTATTAAACCAATCAATTAATGGACTACTATAGCAACTAATTAAAGGAATATTATACCTATTAATTAAGGGAATACTATACCAATGAATTAAAGGAAAATAATACCAAATAACTAAGGGAATATTATACCAATTAATGAAGGAAATGTTATATCAATTAATCAACAAAAAAGTGAAAAGAGGAAAAGATTTTAGCATACAAATGACGATCAGGATAACGAACGACTAAAATCACTCCAACAATTTCATTTATCACTGAACGACGACAGTAAAAAAGGCTCTTCAACTAATCCGTTTATATTCCACCAATGATTGAGACACAAAGGCTTTATGATTAAGTAATTACAATGGCAAATAATCTAAGATTCTCTCTCTCTCTCTCTCTCTCTCTCTCTCTCTCTCTCTCTCTCTCTCTCTCTAAATAATAACAATAAAATTGTTTTAGATACAGTCTTTTGTAGCGTGACTTAAGCTCAAAATACAAATACTATCCTTTACGCATTAAATTATCACCATACGCACTTTAAACAGAACCTACGCCATGCGTAAATGAATTTCTTAATAGCGTCTCCAGTCTCCAGCTTCCCAAAATGGCTAGTTACCAAAATGGATAAGTAGAACATTAAGGGAAGGTCTCGCTCAGCTGACGACATTGAGGGAAGGTCTCGCTCAGCTGACGACATTGAGGGAAGGTCTCGCTCAGCTGACGACATTGAGGGAGGCTCTCGCTCAGCTGACGACATTGAGGGAAGCTCTCGCTCAGCTGACGACATTGAGGGAGGCTCTCGCTCAGCTGACGACATTGAGGGAAGGTCTCGCTCAGCTGACGACATTGAGGGAGGCTCTCGCTCAGCTGACGACATTGAGGGAGGCTCTCGCTCAGCTGACGACATTGAGGGAGGCTCTCGCTCAGCTGACGACATTGAGGGAAGCTCTCGCTCAGCTGACGACATTGAGGGAGGCTCTCGCTCAGCTGACGACATTGAGGGAAGGTCTCGCTCAGCTGACGACATTGAGGGAGGCTCTCGCTCAGCTGACGACATTGAGGGAGGCTCTCGCTCAGCTGACGACATTGAGGGAAGGTCTCGCTCAGCTGACGACATTGAGGGAGGCTCTCGCTCAGCTGACGACATTGAGGGAGGCTCTCGCTCAGCTGACGACATTGAGGGAAGGTCTCGCTCAGCTGACGACATTGAGGGAAGCTCTCGCTCAGCTGACGACATTGAGGGAAGCTCTCGCTCAGCTGACGACATTGAGGGAAGCTCTCGCTCAGCTGACGACATTGAGGGAAGGTCTCGCTCAGCTGACGACATTGAGGGAAGGTCTCGCTCAGCTGACGACATTGAGGGAAGGTCTCGCTCAGCTGACGACATTGAGGGAAGGTCTCGCTCAGCTGACGACATTGAGGGAAGCTCTCGCTCAGCTGACGACATTGAGGGAAGCTCTCGCTCAGCTGACGACGCTCACAGAAACTTATGAATGTCATGGTCGTAACCAAGTTTAATCCCAAGGAACTTTGCGATCGTAAATATGAGGTGGAATGTTATTCTTAACGGCGTAGTTTCATTCATGGGTCGTCGAGTTTTAAAAGCTTGTCATTTCTGAAAGGAATTTTCATTTGTGGGAAGGTTATTTTCTTGGGTAAGTAAATTTTTACTTATGATGTTATACATAATCTACGTTTTCTGTGGTATTATTATTATTATTATTATTATTATTATTATTATTATTATTAGCTAAGCTGAGTCCCTAGTTGGAAAAGCAGGATACTATAAGCCCAAGGGCCACACCAGGGAAAAAGATATATATACATATAGTGTGTATATATATATACACATACAAATATATTTATATATATATGTATGTATATATATAGTCATATATATGCATAAATATGTACATTTATCGTATTCACACACTCATATATATATATATATATATATATATATTCATATATATATATACATACATATATAAATCCTGTGTATATATAATGTATATATATATGTACTGTATATATAAACACATATATACATATATATACATGTATATTTATTGTATATATACACATATATATATATACATTTATGTATATTTATTGTATATATATACACACATATATATATCTATATATATAATATATATATATATATATATATACATATATATATATATATATATATATACACACACAAAATAAAAGAATTTGTTTCATACAGTTCTATTGTAAATTAGATATGAACTTCCCGGTAAAATTCCAGAAAAAAACTCAAAAGATCATCAATTTTTTTCGAAGAATTCAGAAGGGCTGCAAATCTTGCGGTTTGGAAAACGCATATCATATAAACAATAAAAAAAAGAATATTCTGTTTTGATTGATGGGAATACAATTAAGTTCTATAATTTGTAAAAAGTTGATAAATAAACTCTATTTCCTTTAAGTGCATCGAATTAGGAATGGAAGAATGATGTTCAGAAAGTTGAGATAAACTACAATACCGCAGTAAGGAAACTCTGGAAGTAACGAGTCTGGAAAGAGAAGTTGCCAGAGTAAAGCTGAGACTTTGGTCTTAAATTCCAGGAATGGCAGGAGGACGAGGTGGAGGAGGAGAGAAGGATGAGGAGGAGGTGGAGGAGAAGGGGGAGGAAGAGGTGGAAAGGGAGGAGGAGGAGAAGGAGAAGGAGGTGGAGGTGGAGGTGGAGGAGGATGAGGTGGAAGAGGAGGAGGAGGAGGAGGAGGAGGAAGAGAGAAGAAGGAGGAGGAGGTGGAGGAGAAGGAGGTGGAGGTGGAGGTGGAGGAGGATGAGGTGGAAAAGGAGGAGGAGGAGAGAATGAGGAATAAGAGGAGGAGGAGGAGAAGAAGAAGGAGAAGAAGAAGAAGATTAATAGGACTTGAAATTCAGAGCTCAAAAGTGTGTGACCATTTTATCTGAAAACACAATAATAAAAGTCTATTCATTCAAATGTGTTTGTAAGCAGGTCGAAGACAGTGACTCCTTCTATACATCTAGATCTCTGCATTGGTAATGTCTTTTTTTAACTACTGTTTATAAAACTCCTTTAAAAATTTACCTGTGATTCTTGATTGTAAATCTATTTTCGTGTTTCTTTAAATAGGTCCAAGACAAGGGCTGCTATACATACAGATCTTTGCGTTGATAATGTTTCCTTAACTAAATAAAAATCTTTTCAGAATTTGAAGTATGATTGGTAATTACAAGTTTACTTATGAGAAACATATCCGGTCAGTTTCTTTTCTAATTACACAAACAAAATATTGGCTTATTGATTAAGTCTTTCAGGATTTTAGGTAATCAACATATCCTGTATCCTGAAGGAATCTATCAATTCTTTCATTGTACCTTGTTTCGAGTATAGTAATCCTGTCTGATCTTCAACAAATATTTTTCCTACTTTGATCAGCTCAAGACTAATAACACAATAAAATTATTAATTCCTTTTTTATAAATTAATCTTCAGTTGAGCAAATACCAAATTGCTTCCAAGGAGAATACCAATATCTCTTTAAAGCAAACAGTTCTCTTGCTTGAGGGTAGAAGAGACTCTTTAGCTATGGTAAGCAGCTCTTCTAGAAGGCCACTCCAAAATCAAACCATTGTTCTCTAGTCTTGGGTAGTGCCATAGCCTCTTTACTATGGTCTTCCACTGTCTTGGGTTAGAGTTCTCTTGCTTGAGGGTACATTCGGGCACACTATTCTATCTTATTTCTCTTCCTCTTATTTTATAAATTTTTTATAGTTTACACAGAAAATATTTATTTTAATGTTGTTACTGTCCTTAATATATTTCATTTTTCCTTGTTTCCTTTCCTCACTGGGCTATTTTTCCAGTTGGGTCCCCGGAGCTTATAGCATCCTGCGTTTACAACTTGGGTAATAGTTTTATAGTTTATATATGACATATCTGTTTTGACTTTGTTACTGTTTGTAGAATGATTTATTGTTAATTTGTTCTCCTAATTTATTTATTTCCTTATTACCTTTCCTCACTGGGCTACTTTTCCCTGTTGGAGCCCTTGGGCTTATAGCATCTTGCTTTTCCAACTAGGGTTGTAGCTTGGCAAGTAATAATAATAATAATAATAATAATAATAATAATAATAATAATAATAAATATTCACTTTTTATCAATTTTCTTCAGTTGAGCAAAACCTAGAGATTGACCATATGTCATATGATCAGCGCCCAAGACCCTCTCCACCCAAGCTATGACCAGGGAGGGCCAGGCAGAGGCTGCTGATGACTGAATAGACAGACATATAGGCTACCCTAAACAGCCCCAACCTTAGCTCGCAAGGATGGTAAGGTTACAGACACTAATGGCACGAACGAGGCTGAGCGGGACTCGAACCCCCGACTGGCAAACACCAGGCAGAGACGTTACCAATCAGGCCACAGCAACTCTAAGAAGAATACTATAGTCCATTTCTTTAAGCGATGCATATTTGCACCGACTCGCAGCGGTGCCCTTCTAGCTCGGAAAAGTTTCCGGATCGCTAATTGGTTGGACAAGATAATTCTAACCAATCAGCGATCAGGAAACTTTTCCGAGCTAAAAGGGCACCGCTGCGAGTCCTTTTAGCTCGGAAAAGTTTCCGGATCGCTGATTGGTTGGACAAGATAATTCTAAAAAATCAGCGATCCGGAAACTTTTCCGAGCTAAAAGGGCACCGCCGCGAGCCCTTTTAGCTCGGAAAAGTTTCCGGATCGCTGATTGGTTGGACATGATAATTCTAACCAATCAGCGATCAGGAAACTTTTCCGAGCTAAAAGGGCACCGCCGCGAGCCCTTTTAGCTCGGGAAAAGTTTCCTGATCGCTGATTGGTTGGACAAGATAATTCTAACCAATCAGCGATCAGGAAACTTTTCCGAGCTAAAAGGGCACCACCGCCGCGAGTCGGTGCAAATATGCATCGCTAAAAGAAATGGACTATAGTGTGTCTCACTAAAGCAGATAGTGAGAGACGGTAGAACTTCACAGAGAGTTTGCAGGAACCATATGTGGATTATCAATATTGCTTGAAACTCGGAGACGTAACTTTGTTGGTCCTCATAACCTCCGAAAATCAAGGAGGACCTTTGATCCTCTTGGGTAGGAGGTCTAGTGGTGCACGAGACGCATACCAATATGAGTTCTCTCTTTCCCTATCATTATTATTATTATTATTATTATTATTATTATTATTATTGTTATTGTTATTGTTATTGTTGTTGTTGTTGCTGTTGTTGATCATTATCATTATCATTATCATTATTATTATTATTATTATTATTATTATCATTATCATTATTATTATTATTATTATTGTTATTATTATTATTATTATCATTATTATTATTTATTTTTCAATAGAACTTCAAAAGTTCAAAGTTGTAGCGAATGTTTTTATGTTGAAAAGGCCGACATAAGTCTTTTTATAGTTTAGAGATGACATACGGTATCTGTTTTGATGTTACTGTTCTTAGAATAATTTATTGTTAATTTTGTCTCATCGTTTATTTATTGCCTTTCCTCGCTGAGCTATTTTTCCCTGTCGGAGCCCTTTGGCTTATAGGGTCTTGCTTTTCCCACTAGGGATGTAGCTTGGCTAGTAATAATAATAATAATAATAATAATAATAATAATAATAATGCAGCCCTTGGGTTTATCGAATCCTGCTTTTCAAACTAGGGTTGTAGCTTAACTATACTGTTAAAATTTTGCCGTAAAAACTGTAAAAATCGTAGAATAAATTATGCCAGGTATTTACCGTTAAAAAAACGGATATATTGACGTAAAGGAGTGATATTACGGTCATCAACCCGTAAAAGATAATAACTTGAGTATGGTAAAAATTACGGTCGCCTGTGCTTTACTGAAATACGGCTGAGAGCAGTATAGTTTTAAATTGAATTTCCAATGATAAATTATGGTTTTTTAACAGGGTAAAAATAGAAATAATAATAATAATAATAATAATAATAATAATAATAAAAATAGTAATAATAATAATAATAATAATAATAATAATAATAATAATAACAATAATGATAATAATAATAATTATTATAATAATAATAATAACAATAATAATATTAATAATAATAACAATAATAATAATATTAATAATAATAATAATAATAATAATGATAATAACAATAATAATAATAATGATAATAACAATAATGATAATAATAATAATAACAATAATAACAATAATAATAATAAAAATAATAATAATGATGATGATGATGATGATGATGATAACAACAACAATAATAATAATAATAATAATAATAATAATAATAATCCCGTTAAATTCTCTCTTACACTTCTACTGTGTATATTCATCTGCTGTACTTTAGTGATTACTTAGGACAATTATCAGTGATTCACATTGGCTATGGTATTAATTTATAAACACCAGGGGTAGATGAAGCTTTAGAAACGACATTGGCAGAAAATAATTAAAAATCTGTGGAGATTTAAGTAAGATATTACTGGTGCAGAGAGAGAGAGAGCGAGAGACAGAGAGAGAGAGAGAGAGAGAGAGAGAGAGAGAGAGAGAGAGTACTATAAAGATATTCAATAAAGGTATAGAAAACTGAATTTCCCTAAATTTTATATTAGAGAGAGAGAGAGAGAGAGAGAGAGAGAGAGAGAGAGAGAGAGTACTATAAAGATATTCAATAAAGGTATAGAAAACTGAATTTCACTAAATTTTATATTTGAGAGAGAGAGAGAGAGAGAGAGAGAGAGAGAGAGAGAGAGAGAGAGAGTACTATAAAGATATTCAATAAAGGTATAGAAAACTTAATTTCCCGAAATTTTATATTTGAGAGAGAGAGAGAGAGAGAGAGAGAGAGAGAGAGAGAGAGAGAGAGAGAGAGAGAGAGAGAGAGAGAGAGAGATATTCAATGAATATATAGCATGACTGTAAAGAATTATAAAAAACTGAATTTCCCTAAATTTTACATTTGAGAGAGAGAGAGAGAGAGAGAGAGAGAGAGAGATTTCATTTGCAGTCTCATTAAAACTCCAAATGCAGATGAGAAAGATTTACCGTGTTAATTACTAATTACAACAGTGCAATTAAACATCACAAGGATTAATTATGTCAGGAAACAAGGTCTTTATACAGGAAACAAATAAACTAACATCTTTATGAGCATAAAGAAAGTAAAAAAGGGATAATGAATAAGAATAATAACATAAATCATTGTGTAATTAGAATCCAAATGAAGATAATCCCCTTAATTGCTGTGGCCTGATTGGTAACGTCTCTGCCTGGTGTTTACCAGTCGGGGGTTCGAGTCCCGCTCAGTTTCGTTAGTGCCATTAGTGTCTACAACCTCACCATCCTTGTGAGCTAAGGTTGGGGGGTTTGGGGGAGCCTAAAGGTCTCTCTGTTAAGTCATTAGCAGCCATTGCCTGACCCTCCCTGGTCCTAGCTTGGGTGGAGAGGGGGTTTGGGTGCTGATCATATGATATATGGTCAGTCTCTAGGGCATTGTCCTGCTTGATAGGGCAATGTCACTGTCCCTTGCCTCTGCCATTCATGAGAGGCCTTTCAACCTTTAAACCTCTTGCTTGAGGGTACACTCGGTCATGCTATTCTATCTTGTGTCTCTTCCTTTGTCTTTTTTTTTATTTTTTTTTGAAGTTTTTATAGTTTATATATGAAAGATCGAATTTAATGTTGCTGTTCTTAAAATATTTTATTTTGATTGTTCATTATTTCTCTTTTATTTTACTTATTTCCTTGTTTCCTATCCTCACGGGGCTATTTATCCCTCCTAAAGCCCTTGGGTTTATAGCATCCAGCTTTTCCAACTAGGGTTGTAGCTTAGCTTGTAATAATAATAATAATAATAATAATAATAATAACTATAAAAGCACCCTGAGTGCAGATCTCCGCCACGAAGCTCATTTCTCAAAACCAGCTTGTCTTTCCCAGAATCAATTTAGACAGTATTTGAAGTCTGTATGACAACCGTATGCGAACTTGGGGTTAAAGTTAGGGTTAATTCGGTCCACCTTTTTCTCGACCTCGACCTTGACCTTTGACATAGGACTTTCAAAATGGAATCACTTCCACTTCTCAACATAACAATTAATCCCTGAAAGTTTCACATCTTCTATGAGTAAAAGTGAGGCCAGGAAGTTGTCCACAAACAAACAAACAGACAAACAGGGGCGAAAACATAACCTCCTCCTAGCTTCGTTGGCGGAGGTAATAATAGAACCAGTAAGATTAATGTGGCCCGGCCTTTACGGTGAAAATATATCTTAATAGTCGGAACGAATTATATTGCAGAGAGAGAGAGAGAGAGAGAGAGAGAGAGAGAGAGAGAGAGAGAGAGAGAGAGAGAGAGAAATGAGGTGATAAAGGAAAGATGAAGGAAAAGGAAAAAGTATATTGTAAAGAGAGAGAGAGAGAGAGAGAGAGAGAGAGAGAGAGAGAGAGAGAGAAATGAGGTGATAAAGGAAAGACGAAGGAAAGAGTATATATATATATATATATATGAGAGAGGAAGAGAGAGAGAGAGTAAGTATATTGCAGAGAGAGAGAGAGAGAGAGAGAGAGAGAGAGAGAGAGAGAGAGAGAGAAATGAGTCGATGAAGGATAGAAGGAAGGAAAAAGGAAGAAGGGCGAATAAGCAGAGAGTTAAATTTCCGAGACATAAATCATGAATGTTAGAGATTAAGAACGTGTTGGGGTCTGGCTGAAGGGTCTGTGCGAAGAATATGAAATCAGTTGTCGGAGACACTAATTTTCAATCTTAACTGGAGACAATCTCTTCATCATTTCTGGAAGAAATTAAAGTCTTTTCGCCGAAAGAAACTGCAAAACTGCAAATTAAATTGCAATTGATTGCCATTTGTCTTCGATTTTTGTCTTTTATGATAAAAATTGATTAAAAATTTGATATTTCAAGACATCATTGACTTGGAAGACTATATATATATATATATATATATATATATATATATATATATATATATATGATAAATTTTGCACATTTAGACGTGTTTTTCATATTCAAATAAGCCATATATTATACTCCCTTAATATCTGGATTCTCTCTATACCTCGGGATCAGAGAACCAAGGGGGAATCAAGTCAAAGATAATAGCTTCTGGTCAGAAGCTATTATTCTTTGAGTTGGTTCCCCCTTGGCTCTCTGATCCCGAGGTATAGAGAGAATCCATATATTAAGGGAGTATAATATATGGCTTATTTGAATAAATATATATATATATATATATATGTATATATATATACATGTATATATATACATGTATAAACATATATATATACATATAGTGTAACTTATATATATATATATATATATATATATACACACACAATCACACAATGCACATGTGTATATATGTATATATAATACGTATATATATATATATATATATATATATATATATATATATTATATATATATATATATATATATATATATATATATATATATATATACAGTATATACAAATATATATAAATACATATTGTCTAACTTATATATATATATATATATATATATATATATATATATAACATATATAATATATATATATATAATGTATATATATATATATATATATATATATATATATATATACATACATATATATATTCTAACTACAACAATTGCATAGACAGCCTTTCTACACATTGTAAATACACACCACGTATAACCACGAATTTACACGTATCCCCAAATAGAGGAGTCAAGATATTACCCTTCCACAAAAGGAGACATTCACGGCGTTTCTAATTACTGTCAGGAAACGTAAACAGAAAGCCAGATAATTAGAGACGGACATCATCATTAAGATGATGAATAATTGTGGTCTGAAGATTTGAGGACATTGTGATCGTGATGATAACTATGAAGATGAAGTTTCTGTTTTGTTTAGGATTTTAGAGTAAACGTTTGATGTGTGTTGCTAATTTGATGAGAGTTTTTGGTTTAAATTAATGTCAGTATTGATGTCAGTCTTAAAAAGTACTCTTGATATATATATATATATATATATATATATATATATATATATATATATATATAAATAAATATGTACATATGTATATATTTATATATATACATATATATATATAAATAAATATGTACATATATATATTTATATATATATATATATATATATATATATATATATATATATATATACATACATATATATATAAGTATATACATATATATATATATATATATATATATATATATATATATATATATATATGTATACACACATATATATATATGCATATACTGTATATATATATATATATATATATATATATATATATATGTATATTGTATACATATATACTGTATATATACATACACCTTAATGTGGGGAAAGGGTTTGTGTATCACCATGATCAGCTAAGCTGTACACTTAGTCCGGGCCAACAGTAATAAGGTGGTCTGTTGTGAGCGAGCAGACTAGTCTCCCACCATCACCAATCTGCAGTTGACAGCGTGATGATAAAAACTGGCCACACCCCAGACATGAATAAGAACACATCTGAGGCTTATGTCCTGCAGTGGACTAGAAACGGCTGCATTTGTTTTTGTTGTTGTATATAATGTATATACTACATATACACATACATACATACATATATACATATATATATATATATATA
>NC_090725.1:332497008-332502008 GCF_036898095.1 Palaemon carinicauda
ATCACTGTACAAGAAGAGGAGAGCTGCAGGACTGCATAATATTGGCGTAAATGGAGAGCGTGCTCTTGTAAACAATTACCGCGGTAGGAACCAAGGTTTTGAATGCCGTTCAACAGTAATCAACGGATTCATTTTATATGATAAAAAATTGGTGGAAAGCTGTTGATGTGAATCGACTATATCTCGATAGAAATGGTTTCACTTGCACTGAGGAAAACTCTGTTACCAGTTTAAAGCTGCATTGTACAGACGCTGTGAAGAATTCGTTTGTTCACGTACAACTCTATCTCGTTTGTTCACGTCCCCTATTTTGTAAAACTAAGAAGTTCAAGTTATTATTTGCAGGTTCTTATCCTCTTGTTTGTAAAACAAAGAAGTTCAAGTTATTTTCCGTTAGTTCAAGTCTCCTATTTCGTTAGAAAAAATAGTTCAAGCTCCTACTGGTTTGTTCATATATTCTTTCTGTAAAACAAAGAACAAAGAAGTTCAAGTTGTTACTCGTTTGTTCGCGTCTCCTGTTTTGCAAAACAAAGAAGTTCAAGTCGTTACTCGTTTGTTCACGTCTCCCATTTTGTAAAACAAAGAAGTTCAAGTCGTTACTCGTTTGTTCACGTCTCCCATTTTGTAAAACAAAGAAGTTCAAGTCGTTACTCGTTTGTTCACGTCTCCCATTTTGTAAAACAAAGAAGTTCAAGTCGTTACTCGTTTGTTCACGTCTCCTATTTTGTAAAACAAAGAAGTTCAAGTTGTTACTCGTTTGTTCACGTCGCCTATTTTGTAAAACAAAGAAGTTCAAGTTGTTACTCGTTTGTTCACGTCGCCTATTTTGTAAAACAAAGAAGTTCAAGTTGTTACTCGTTAGTTCACGTCTCCTATTTTGTAAAACAACGAAGTTCAAGTTGTTACTCGTTAGTTTACTCGTTTGTTCACGTCTCCTGCTTTGTAAAACAAAGAAGTTCAGGTCGTTACTCGTTTGTTCACGTCTCCTACTTTGTAAAACAGAGAAGTTCAGGTCGTTACTCGTTTGTTCACGTCTCCTACTTTGTAAAACAGAGAAGTTCAGGTCGTTACCCGTTTGTTCACGTCTCCTACTTTGTAAAACAGAGAAGTTCAGGTCGTTACCCGTTTGTTCACGTCTCCTATTTTGTAAAACAGAGAAGTTCAGGTCGTTACCCGTTTGTTCACGTCTCCTATTTTGTAAAACAGAGAAGTTCAGGTCGTTACCCGTTTGTTCACGTCTCCTATTTTGTAAAACAGAGAAGTTCAGGTCGTTACCCGTTTGTTCACGTCTCCTATTTTGTAAAACAGAGAAGTTCAGGTCGTTACCCGTTTGTTCACGTCTCCTATTTTGTAAAACAGAGAAGTTCAGGTCGTTACCCGTTTGTTCACGTCTCCTATTTTGTAAAACAGAGAAGTTCAGGTCGTTACCCGTTTGTTCACGTCTCCTATTTTGTAAAACAGAGAAGTTCAGGTCGTTACCCGTTTGTTCACGTCTCCTATTTTGTAAAACAGAGAAGTTCAGGTCGTTACCCGTTTGTTCACGTCTCCTATTTTGTAAAACAGAGAAGTTCAGGTCGTTACCCGTTTGTTCACGTCTCCTATTTTGTAAAACAGAGAAGTTCAGGTCGTTACCCGTTTGTTCACGTCTCCTATTTTGTAAAACAGAGAAGTTCAGGTCGTTACCCGTTTGTTCACGTCTCCTATTTTGTAAAACAGAGAAGTTCAGGTCGTTACCCGTTTGTTCACGTCTCCTATTTTGTAAAACAGAGAAGTTCAGGTCGTTACCCGTTTGTTCACGTCTCCTATTTTGTAAAACAGAGAAGTTCAGGTCGTTACTCGTTTGTTCACGTCTCCTATTTTGTAAAACAGAGAAGTTCAGGTCGTTACTCGTTTGTTCACGTCTCCTATTTTGTAAAACAGAGAAGTTCAGGTCGTTACTCGTTTGTTCACGTCTCCTATTTTGTAAAACAGAGAAGTTCAGGTCGTTACTCGTTTGTTCACGTCTCCTATTTTGTAAAACAGAGAAGTTCAGGTCGTTACTCGTTTGTTCACGTCTCCTATTTTGTAAAACAGAGAAGTTCAGGTCGTTACTCGTTTGTTCACGTCTCCTATTTTGTAAAACAGAGAAGTTCAGGTCGTTACTCGTTTGTTCACGTCTCCTATTTTGTAAAACTGAGAAGTTCAGGTCGCTACTCGTTTGTTCACGTCTCCTATTTTGTAAAACAGAGAAGTTCAGGTCGTTACTCGTTTGTTCACGTCTCCTATTTTGTAAAACTGAGAAGTTCAGGTCGCTACTCGTTTGTTCACGTCTCCTATTTTGTAAAACTGAGAAGTTCAGGTCGCTACTCGTTTGTTCACGTCTCCTATTTTGTAAAACTGAGAAGTTCAGGTCGTTACCCGTTCGTTCACGTCTCCTACTTTGTAAAACAAAGAGGGTCAAGGCGTCTCCTACTTTGTAAAACAAAGAGGGTCAAGTCGTTACCCGTTCGTTCGCGTCTCCTACTTTGTAAAACTGAGAAGTTCAGGTCGTTACTCGTTCGTTCGCGTCTCCTACTTTGTAAAACAAAGAGGGTCAAGTCGTTACTCGTTCGTTCGCGTCTCCTACTTTGTAAAACAAAGAGGGTCAAGTCGTTACTCGTTTCGTTCGCGTCTCCTACTTTGTAAGACACACAGGGTCAAGTCGTTACTCGACAAAGAGGGTCAAGTCGTTACTCGTTTCGTTCGCGTCTCCTACTTTGTAAGACACACAGGGTCAAGTTTGTTACTCGTTTCGTTCGCGTCGCCTACTTTGCAAGACACACAGGGTCAAGTTTGTTACTCGTTTCGTTCGCGTCGCCTACTTTGCAAGACACACAGGGTCAAGTTTGTTACTCGTTTCGTTCGCGTCGCCTACTTTGCAAGACACACAGGGTCAAGTTTGTTACTCGTTTCGTTCGCGTCGCCTACTTTGCAAGACACACAGGGTCAAGTTTGTTACTCGTTTCGTTCGCGTCGCCTACTTTGCAAGACACACAGGGTCAAGTTTGTTACTCGTTTCGTTCGCGTCGCCTACTTTGCAAGACACACAGGGTCAAGTTTGTTACTCGTTTCGTTCGCGTCGCCTACTTTGCAAGACACACAGGGTCAAGTTTGTTACTCGTTTCGTTCGCGTCGCCTACTTTGCAAGACACACAGGGTCAAGTTTGTTACTCGTTTCGTTCGCGTCGCCTACTTTGCAAGACACACAGGGTCAAGTTTGTTACTCGTTCGTTCGCGTCGCCTACTTTGCAAGACACACAGGGTCAAGTTTGTTACTCGTTCGTTCGCGTCGCCTACTTTGCAAGACACACAGGGTCAAGTTTGTTACTCGTTCGTTCGCGTCGCCTACTTTGCAAGACACACAGGGTCAAGTTTGTTACTCGTTCGTTCGCGTCGCCTACTTTGCAAGACACACAGGGTCAAGTTTGTTACTCGTTCGTTCGCGTCGCCTACTTTGCAAGACACACAGGGTCAAGTTTGTTACTCGTTCGTTCGCGTCGCCTACTTTGCAAGACACACAGGGTCAAGTTTGTTACTCGTTCGTTCGCGTCGCCTACTTTGCAAGACACAGAGGGTCAAGTTTGTTACTCGTTCGTTCGCGTCGCCTACTTTGCAAGACACACAGGGTCAAGTTTGTTACTCGTTCGTTCGCGTCGCCTACTTTGCAAGACACACAGGGTCAAGTTTGTTACTCGTTCGTTCGCGTCGCCTACTTTGCAAGACACACAGGGTCAAGTTTGTTACTCGTTCGTTCGCGTCGCCTACTTTGCAAGACAGAGAGGGTCAAGTTTGTTACTCGTTCGTTCGCGTCGCCTACTTTGCAAGACAGAGAGGGTCAAGTTTGTTACTCGTTCGTTCGCGTCGCCTACTTTGCAAGACAGAGAGGGTCAAGTTTGTTACTCGTTCGTTCGCGTCGCCTACTTTGCAAGACAGAGAGGGTCAAGTTTGTTACTCGTTCGTTCGCGTCGCCTACTTTGCAAGACAGAGAGGGTCAAGTTTGTTACTCGTTCGTTCGCGTCGCCTACTTTGCAAGACAGAGAGGGTCAAGTTTGTTACTCGTTCGTTCGCGTCGCCTACTTTGCAAGACAGAGAGGGTCAAGTTTGTTACTCGTTCGTTCGCGTCGCCTACTTTGCAAGACAGAGAGGGTCAAGTTTGTTACTCGTTCGTTCGCGTCGCCTACTTTGCAAGACAGAGAGGGTCAAGTTTGTTACTCGTTCGTTCGCGTCGCCTACTTTGCAAGACAGAGAGGGTCAAGTTTGTTACTCGTTCGTTCGCGTCGCCTACTTTGCAAGACAGAGAGGGTCAAGTTTGTTACTCGTTCGTTCGCGTCGCCTACTTTGCAAGACAGAGAGGGTCAAGTTTGTTACTCGTTCGTTCGCGTCGCCTACTTTGCAAGACAGAGAGGGTCAAGTTTGTTACTCGTTCGTTCGCGTCGCCTACTTTGCAAGACAGAGAGGGTCAAGTTTGTTACTCGTTCGTTCGCGTCGCCTACTTTGCAAGACAGAGAGGGTCAAGTTTGTTACTCGTTCGTTCGCGTCGCCTACTTTGCAAGACAGAGAGGGTCAAGTTTGTTACTCGTTCGTTCGCGTCGCCTACTTTGCAAGACAGAGAGGGTCAAGTTTGTTACTCGTTCGTTCGCGTCGCCTACTTTGCAAGACAGAGAGGGTCAAGTTTGTTACTCGTTCGTTCGCGTCGCCTACTTTGCAAGACAGAGAGGGTCAAGTTTGTTACTCGTTCGTTCGCGTCGCCTACTTTGCAAGACAGAGAGGGTCAAGTTTGTTACTCGTTCGTTCGCGTCGCCTACTTTGCAAGACAGAGAGGGTCAAGTTTGTTACTCGTTCGTTCGCGTCGCCTACTTTGCAAGACAGAGAGGGTCAAGTTTGTTACTCGTTCGTTCGCGTCGCCTACTTTGCAAGACAGAGAGGGTCAAGTTTGTTACTCGTTCGTTCGCGTCGCCTACTTTGCAAGACAGAGAGGGTCA
>NC_090725.1:332507089-332512089 GCF_036898095.1 Palaemon carinicauda
AGAAATTTGTGGTTAATGGATATAAAAAATAATTTTTTACTAAACTCTATATGAATATTAACATATACCCACTTACACACGCATACGAATATATTGTGTATATATATGAATTTATATATATATATATATATATATATATATATATATATATATATATATATATATACATATATATATATATATATATAATATACAGTATATATATATATATATATATATATATATATATATATATATATATATATATATATACTGTATATCAGTGTATGTATGTACTGTATGTCTATGATGAATTCTCTCTCTCTCTCTCTCTCTCTCTCTCTCTCTCTCTCTCTCTCTCTCTCTCTCTCTCTCTCTCTCTCTCTCTCTCTCTCAAACCATTCAACTTCAGCGCAACCAGCTGTTATATCTCAGGTGACTCGTGTAATAGAGCACAGTTTAAGACGCAAAGTTACGTTCAAGCCTAATTTAAACACCATAAGGCTTCAGGAATTCTCTTACGAGGAGCGTAGACCTTGAAATTGCAATATTTTGCGTAAAATGTCTTTGTTTTCTCTGTTATTACCTTCGCCAACTTCGTACATAGTTCATTTTGTGTATATATTATACATGTATCTTCTCTCTTCCCTCGCACTAAAAAGAACGTGAATAAACATGCCTGTTTTTCTCAATGGTAACGGTGTCGATTTTGAACATGAAATTTCCTGTAGCCTTGAGCTTTTGTATATAGAGGAGAGTGTTCAATAATAAACTCACTCAGTTGCTTTCATCCTGTCTTTGAGTCACAACCTTCTCTCGGCCCGTCACAGGCGTGTATTTATCTATCTGTTTGTATGTCTGTCTGTGTGTGCTTGAGATTCGCATAACTCAAAAACTATTCAACCGAATCTCACGAAATTTGGTGGGATGATTGGCCATGATCCAAGGACAATTTGATTAGATTTTGGTTATGATTGGGTCAAAGGTCAAGGCCAAGGTCACGTAAAAGTTAATAACGAATCATTAACTCAAAAATTATTCGGCCGAATCTCATGAAATTTGGTGAGATGATTGGCCATGATACAATTTAATTAGATTTTGGGAATGGTTGGGTCAAAGGTCATGGTCTTGGAAAGGTAAAAAACAAATCACAAATCTAAAAAAACTATTTGACCGAATTTTGTGATGATTGGCCATAATCAAAAGACTTGATTAGATTTTGGGAGTGATAGGGTCAAAAGGTCAAAGGTCGAGGTCATAAAAGGTAAAAAAAAAAACATGAATCACAAAACTCAAAAAATATTTGGCAGAATATCATGAAACTTGATGCAATGATTGGCCGTGATCCAAGGATAATTAATAGATTTTTGGATTGATTGGGTCAAAATCTCAAGGTCAAGGTCATGAAAAGGTGAAGAATTTATTTTTGCTATATCGTGGATAATTTTTATCCAATTATTATTATCATTATTATTATTATCATTATGACTAGCCAAGCTACAACCCTTGTTGGAAAAGCAAGATGCTATAAGCCCAAGGGCTCCAATAGGGAAAATTAACAGAGTGAGGAAAGGAAAAAAGGAAATAAATAAATAAATGATGAGAATAAATTAACAATAAATCATTCTAAAAACAGTAACAACGTCAAACAGATATGTCATATATAAACTATAAAAAGACTCATGTCAGCCTGGTCAACCTAAAAACATTTGCTCCACCTTTGAACTTTGAAGTTCTACTGATTCAACTACCCGATTAGGAAGATCATTCCACAACTTGGTAATAGCTGGAATAAAACTTCTTGAATACTGTGTAGTCTTGAGCCTCATGATGGAGAAGGCCTGGCTATTAGAATTAACTGCCTGTCTAGTATTACGAACAGGATAGAATTGTTCAGGAAGATATGAATGTAAAAGACGGTCAGAGTTATGAAAAATCTTATGCAACATGCATAATGAACTAATTGAACGGCGGTGCCAAAGATTAATATCTAGATCAGGAATAAGAAATTTAATAGACCGTAAAGTTTCTGTCCAACAAATTAAGACGAGAATCAGCAGCTGAACACCAGACAGGAGAGCAATAATCAAAACAAGGTACAATGAAAGAATTAAAACACTTCCTCAGAATAGAAAATCTCTTCACAGCTAGGTCGACTTCTGAAGAGGGTAAAATTACGGCCCCTGAGGTCGCTAGCCCAAGACCCTACTACCGACTAATTCTCCCTCTTTATATATATATATATATATATATATATATATATATATATATATATATATATATATATATATATATATATACATATATATATATATATATATATATATATATATATATATATATATATATCCATTCACAAAGATACGTGCATACATAATTCATATATACACATATCCATTAATAAAAAATGTATGTGTGTATATATATATATATATATATATATATATATATATATATATATATATATATATATATATATATATATATATATATATATACACACACACATATATATATATATATATATATATATATATATATATATATATATATATATATATATATATATACACATATACGCCACAAAATATAGTGCGTATATATATATATATATATATATATATATATATATATATATATATATATATATATACTATATATATATATATATATATACACAAAACTAAATATAGTGCATATATACATATATCTATATATACACATATCTTTGTAACTAGACAATCAGTTCATATTCATCCCAAGAATTTAAAACCCAGCCTCTTGGAAACATAACTCCCCCTGCCTTTAACAAATTGATGAAGTCAAATCAGACCAAGCGAAAAGGAAGATAATTAGGCCCGAAGAAATGCGAGGTTCATCCAGACATTGTAACCTTTGTGATTCAAATATCCCCTATTAAATTTACAGGACTGCTCTCATCCCGCTGACCTCAACGGATTTTGGATTTACGTCCAGAATTCTCGGCCTGGAATGAGATGAAGAACCTTCATGTTCCTTTAGGTTCCAGATTTCCAGGCTGCGGATTCATGGAATCAACTTGATGGCTACTCATCACGCCATCTCATTAACCTCGTCTTTCCTTCTTCGCTTTTAAGTCGTATTTTCTGATTTTCTTTTTAGTCTCTTCCTTGCCTATCTTCTTTTTCTCTTCCTTGTCTTTCTTCTCTTTCTCTTCCTTAACTTTCTTCTCTTTCTCTTCCTTGTTTTTCTTTTTTCTCTCTTCCTTCCCTTTTCTTCTCTTTCTCTTCCTCTCTTTTCTTCTCTTTCTCTTCCCTGCCTTTCTTCTTTTTCTCTTCCTTGCCTTTCTTTTTTTCTCTTCCTTGCCTTTCTTTTTTTCTTACTTATCTTTACTTTTTTTTCTTCCTTGTCTTTCCTTTTTTTCTCTCTTCCTTGACTTCCTTCTTTTCTCTCTCCCTGGCCTTTCCTTTTTTTCTCTCCCCCTTCCCTTTCACTTCGCACTACTTTTTCTTCTACTACTTTGTGGTGGCCTATTGGAAACGTACCCGTCTAGCATTCTGTTGGACGGGAGATGGTGTCCCGCTCAAGCTCGATAGTTTCTTGTAGTATCTGCAACCTTAACATCCTTGTGAGCTAAGGATGGAAGACTGGAGGACCTATATATCTACCTGCTGAGCAATCAGCAGCCACTGCCTGGCCCTCTCTGGTTCTATCTTGGGTGAAGTTGGGGCTTGGATGCCTATCATATGGATATATGGTCAGTCTCTAGGGAATTGTCACTGTCCCGTACCTCTGCCATTCACGAGAGGCCTTTAAACCTTAAACCTTTAAATCCTCTTCCTTATCCTGCTCCTCATTCTACCCTTTATCATCTTTCTTTAAGTCTTCCTCCTCATCTTCCTACTTCTTCAAATATATCTAGGCATCAAGGGAACTTTTTTAAAGGTTTAAATACCGCTTATGAATGCCAGAGGCAAGGGACAGAGACATTGCCCTAGCAAGCAGGACAATGCCCTAGAGACTGAGCATATGTAATATGATCAGACCACAAGCCCCTAACCACCAAAAAGCTCTCTCTCTCTCTCTCTCTCTCTCTCTCTCTCTCTCTCTCCTCTCTCTCTCTCTCTCTCTCTCTCTCAACTAGGAGGATAGATCTAAAAATCTTCCAAGTTTTAATTCCTAAGAATCCCAAACGTGTTTATTGATTCTCATTACATGAGGTACTGGTAGTAATTGCTACCTGGATGAATGCATATATCCAAAAACCAGTACATCTCTCTCTCTCTCTCTCTCTCTCTCTCTCTCTCTCCTCTCTCTCTCTCTCTCTCTCTCTCTCTCTCTCCAAAGCATTTTTAACTTGCATATTTTTATATCATGGGATTGGGATAACCTGGAGATGTCCTCTTAGAAATAATACCTTTATGAATCTCTGTCTCTCTCTCTCTCTCTCTCTCTCTCTCTCTCTCTCTCTCTCTCTCTCTCTCTCTCTCTCTCTCTCTCATCTGACATTCTGGTATTCACGCTATGGTATTTCCATTTATTACCCTATTCCACTAAATAAAAAAGGGAGAGCATACCAGACTGGATGCGAAGCGTGCAAGAGCTTCCCTATTTTTAAAACAGATTGGAAAACAGGAGAAGCTGGAAAACATTTAGGAATTTGGAACGAAACTCCCTATTCGAGGTAGATACTTTGTCACATACTGTTAAAGGTGTCTCGTTTCAGTTCAAGTTTCATTAGAATAGATGCTCACCAGAACGTCAGCCAGGCAATCCCAACACCCCACTGTGGTGCCTAACCACAGATGTATCCTCCCCAGTAAGCAGCAAAACCCACGGTCCCGGGCTAGGATCGATCTGCTGCCATGCGAATGCTAGGCGAACACGTTACCATTGTACTAGCCAGGAGGCTAATAGGTTGAAGGGGTCTCGTTTCATCAGTGTAGATGCTCACCAGAACGTCAGTCAGGCAAGCCCAAACCCCCACTGCGGTGCCCAACCACAGCAGTATCCTTCCCAGTAAACAGCAAAACTCACGGTCC
>NC_090725.1:332519589-332522089 GCF_036898095.1 Palaemon carinicauda
ACTTAAATGCGAGTGGGCACTAAAGAGGTAGAAGGTGTCATTGGGAAGTAAGGCGTACCAGGTGAAAATGAGAGTGGTGAGAGACTGGTAGATATGTGTGTTGAGCAAGAGATGGTGATAAGTAATAGCTTTTTCAAAAAGAAAGATAAAAATAAGTATACATGGGTAAGAGTGGCAAATGGAAGAGTAGTAGAAAGGGCATTAATGGATTATGTGTTGATAACTAAAAGAATGTTTGGTAGATTGAATGACGTGCACGTGTTTAGGGGTATGGCTAACGGTATGTCTGATCATTTTTTGGTTTAAGGAAAACTAGTTGTAGCAAAAGAGTGGGGGAATAGAGTAGGTGGATGTAAAAGGGAGCTAGTGAGGGTTGAAGATCTAATAAAACCTAGGGATACAAAGTAAATATCAAGAAAAGTTAAAAATGGCATATGACGAGGTGAAAGTAAGAGAAACTGGTAATTTAGAGGAGTGGAAGTTAGTAAATAAAAATTTTGTTGGGATGGCAAGTGATGTGTGTGGCAAGGAGTTTGTTGGAGGCAGCATGAGGAAGGGCAGTGAATGGTGGAATGAAGGAGTGAAGGTAAAAGTGGAAGAGAAAAAGAGGGCTTTTGAAGAATGGCTGCAGAGTAATAGTATAGAGAAGTATGAAAAATATAGAGAGAAAAATGTGGAAGTAAAGCGCAAGGTACGTGAGGCAAAGAGGGCAGCTGACCTGAGGTGGGGTCAGGGATTGGGTCAGTCATATGAAGAGAATAAGGAGTTTTGGAAAGAAGTGAAGAGAGTAAGGAAGGCTGGCGCAAGAATTGAAGAGACAGTGAAAGATGGAAATGGAAGGTTGTTAAAAGGAGAGGAGGCAAAGAAAAGGTGGGCGGAGTATTTTGAAAGTTTACTGAATGTTGAGGATAATAGGGAGGCAGATGTAATTGCTGTTGCAGGTGTTGAGGTGCCAGTGATGGGAGATGAGAATGAGAGAGAGATTACAAGAGAGGAAGTGAGGAGAGCACTAAATGAAACGAGAGTAGGAAAAGCGTCTGGTATGGATGGTGTGAGAGCTGAGATGTTGAAGGAAGGGGGTGTGACTGTACTTGAATGGTTAGTGCGATTGTTTAATAGGTGTTTTGTGTTGTCAATGGTACCAGTAGATTGGGTTTGTGCGTGTATTGTACCACTATACAAGGGTAAGGGAGATATGCATGAGTTTGTAATTAAAGGGGTACTAGATTGTTGAGTGTAGTTGGAAAAGTGTATGGTAGAGTACTGATTAATAGGATTAAGGATAAAACCGAGAATGCAATCTTAGAAGTACAAGGTGGTTTTAGAAGAGGTAGAGGTTATATGAATCAGATTTTTACAGTTAGGCAGATATGCGAGAAATATTTAGCATAGGGTAAGGATGTGTATGTTGCATTTATGGATCTGGAGAAAGCGAATGATAGAGTTAATAGGGAAGCAATCTGGAATGTGATGAGGTTATATGGAGTTAGTGGAAGGTTGTTGCAAGCAGTGAAAAGTTTCAACAAAGGTAGTAAAGCGTGTGTTAGGATAGGATATGAAGTGAGCGATTGGTTTCCGGTGAGAGTGAGTGGGACTGAGACAGGGATGTGTGATGTCTCCGTGGTTGTTTAACTTGTATGTTAATGGAGTGGTGAGAGAGGTGAATGCTCGAGTGCTTGGACGAGGATTGAAACTGGTAGACGAGAATGACCATGAATGGGAGGTAAATCAGTTGTTGTTTGCGGATGATACTGTACTGGTTGCAGACACGGAAGAGAAGCTTGGCCGATTAATGACAGAATTTGGAAGGGTGTGTGAGAGAAGGAAGTTGTGAGTAAATGTGGGTAAGTGTAAGGTTATGAAATGTACGGGAAGGGAAGGTTGTGAGAGGTTGAATATCATGTTGAATGGAGAGTTACTTAAGGAGGTGGATCAGTTTAAGTACTAGGGGTCTGTTGTTGCAGAAAATGGTGAAGTGGAAGCAGATGTACGTCAGAGAGTGAATGAAGGATGCAAAGTGTTGGGGGCAGTTAAAGGAGTAGTAAAAAATAGAGGGTTGGGCATGAATGTAAAGAGAGTTCTATATGAGAAAGTGATTGTACCAACTTTGATGTATAGATCGGAGTTCTGGGGAATGAAAGTGACGGAGAGACAGAAATTGAACGTGTTTGAGGTGAAGTGTCTAAGGAGTATGGCTGGTGTAGATCGAGTAGATAGCGTTAGAAACGAAGTAGTGAGGGTGAGAACGGGTGTAAGAAATGAGTTAGCAGCTAGAGTGGATATGAATGTGCTGAGTGGTTTGGCCATGTTGAGAGACTGGTAAATGGCTGTCTGCTAATGCAAGAGTAAATAGGAGAAGTACAAGAGGAAGGCCCTGGTTTGGGTGGATGGATGAAAAGAAGGAAGCTCTGGGTGATAGGAGGATAGATTTCAGAGAGGTAAGAGAGCATGCTAGAAATAGGAATGAATGGCGAGCAATTGTGACCCAGTTCCGGTAGGC
>NC_090725.1:332524589-332527089 GCF_036898095.1 Palaemon carinicauda
AGAGAGAGAGAGAGAGAGAGAGAGAGAGAGAGAGAGAGAGAGAGAGAGAGAGAGAGAGAGAGAGAAAGCCGTTTGCAGTTAAATTAGTATATTTTTTCATAATCACTTTTTGAATTACTATGAGAGAGAGAGAGAGAGAGAGAGAGAGAGAGAGAGAGAGAGAGAGAGAGAGAGAGAGAGAGAGAGAGAGAGAGAGAGAGCAGTTTGCAGTCAAATTAGAATATTTTTTTCATAATCACTTTTAGAATTACTATGAGAGAGAGAGAGAGAGAGAGAGAGAGAGAGAGAGAGAGAGAGAGAGAGGGAGAGAGAGAGAGAGAGAGAGAGAGAGAGAGAGAGAGCAGTTTGCAGTTAAATCAGTATATTTTTTCATAATCACTTTTAGAATTACTATGAGAGAGAGAGAGAGAGAGAGAGAGAGAGAGAGAGAGAGAGAGAGAGAGAGAGAGAGAGAGAGAGAATAGCGTGCCCAATTGTACCCTCAAGCAAGAGAACTCTAACCTAAGACAGTGGAAGACCATGGTACAGAGGCTATGGCACAACCAAGGACTAAAGAACAATGGTTTGATTCTGAAGTGTCCTTCTAGAAGAACCGCTTACCACAGCTGAAGATCGCCATGGCTTAAGAGCTTTAGACTTTGCCTCAGAATCAGGCTGTGAGCAAATCATAAATGAAGCTACTCACAGGTCTGGTAATTGCTTGGACCTCGTATACACTGACTCCCCTGGCGTTATAACTAGTAAGGTTGGTTCTCCAGTCGGGACTTCTGATCATGCCTTGATTTCATTATTAGTGAAGACTGAGCAGCCTGTCCCTGATATATCATATTCTTGTAAAATTTATATGAAATCCCAAGCAGACTGGAATGGGATTTTGCATGATCTTTTGTGCTTGAATTGGTCACAATTATATAATAGTGTAGACCCTGTTGTCCCTTTGAATGAGAATCTAGTCAACATAATTGATAGGCGTATCCCTTCTCGTGTGCTAAGGTACCGAATGAAGGACAACCCGTGGTTCAATGATGATTGTAGACGTGCTTATTTGGAGAAGCAGGAGGCCTATCACCTTTGGAAGGGTAATAGATCAGATTTGACCTGGAACAACTATACTCAGCTTCGAGCTTTTGCTCAGAGAGTTTATGCCTCAACTGAAAAGGAGTACAATTTAATCATAAAAGAAACCCTCTCTGGTACAACTCAGGAACATAAATGGTGGTCTACCCTTAAATCTGCACTCTTTGGTGTAGATGCAACAGTTCCTCCTTTACTTAAACCAGATGGCTCAGTCACTCACTGTCCAAAGGAAAAGGCAACCCTTTTGGCTGATGTTTTTGACAGTAAACAGAGTAATGAAAAACTTGAACTTCCTCATTCCTGTTTTCCTGAGGCTAAACTAACTAGTTTAGCTTTTCGATCTCGTGAGATTAAAGCTCTGTTGATGGACCTTGATGCTTATGGAGGTGTAGACCCTAATGGTATTTTTCCTTTGTTTTTTATAAAGACAGCAGATTTCTTAGCTCCAAAGTTATCTGTTATTTTACGCAAGTTAGCAAGAAGAGGAGCTTTTAGCACTTGTTGGAGAATTGGTAATGTTACTCCTCTATGTAAATGTGTTTGTGGTAGCTCAAGTCCCACTGATTACCGCCCAATTTCCATAACTCCCATATTATCTAAAGTTTTTGAACGTCTTCTGGCAAAACGTCTTAATAGGTTTGCTGAAGGTAATCATCTATTCCCTAGTTTGCAATTTGGTTTTCGGAAAGGCCTTGGAGCATGTGATGCCCTTCTTACAATCTCCAATGCAGTACAGAAATCCCTTGATTGTGGTCGGGAAGTTCGTATGATTGGCCTTGATTTTAGTGCTGCCTTTGACCGTGTTAATCATGAGGCCCTTGTTTTCAAACTGAAACAGTTGGGAGTGGGTGGGTCGTTTCTTAGCATTATTATTGATTTTTTAAGTAGTAGATCTCAAAGAGTTGTTGTTGATGGGCACCATAGTGAGTATAGGAATGTGATATCCGGTGTTCCACAGGGTAGTGTTCTTGGCCCATTACTTTTCATACTATATACACATGACATGTGGTTTGGCCTAGAAAATAAGCTTGTTGCATATGCAGATGATGCTACTCTCTTTGCATCAATTCCATCCCCTGAATGTAGATCTGGGGTTGGTGAATCCCTTAATAGAGATTTAGCTAAAATTAGTGCATGGTGCAAATTATGGGGTATGAAGTTGAATCCTAACAAAACTCAAAGTATGATTGTAAGTAGGTCAAGGACGGTGGCTCCTCAACATCCGGATCTCAGTATTGATAATGTTTCTTTAAATTTGTATGACTCTTTCAAAATTTTAGGCGTGATTCTTGACAGCAAATTTACTTTTGAGAAACATATAAGGTCTGTGTCTTCTTCAATTGCACAAAAAATTGGCTTATTGAGAAAGTCTTTTAAGATATTCGGTGATCAATCTATTATGAAGAAGTGTTTTAATTCTTTT
>NC_090725.1:332529589-332534589 GCF_036898095.1 Palaemon carinicauda
ATATCTTGAAGATGAGCTCCAGAAATAAAAAACTTTATAGATTTTTTGTTTTTCTTTTAATTCTTGAAAAACCTCATTAAGAGACAGGTTTAATATCACCAAAGCAAAGTCTAGTTTAAGCATGACGTGAGAAAGTTTAAGCCGTTTACTGGGGAGGCTACTGCTGTGGTAGGGCACCACAGTGGGGGGTTGGGCTTGCCCGGCTGACGTTCTGCAGAGCATCTATTCTGATGGAACTGGAACTGAAACCAGACACCTTTAGATACTTTTAACATACCTTATAAATAAAGATCAATATTAAGACTTTATTTATGTTTACAAATAAGTATTCATTAGCGAAAACAAATAAACAAGATTACAGATCCAAAGCCTCGTGAGGTTAATTCCAACTCGCGTTCCCTTAAAAATTTTTCTGGTTTTAAACATGTTTCTGACAGACCTCATTATCTCTTTGTCAGAAGCCTCATATCTGAGAAACATCTCCTGTGACATTTTAATTAGAGAGCAATTGTATGAAAGAGCTTAGTAATTCTCCCAACAGGATTCACAGCTATATGAAAATGAGGATTTTCTGATGTGCTGTTAATGGTGATTACGTCCGCCAACCAAGTTGGAAGGAGGTTATGTAATTACCACTGTTATTTACTCATAATTACTGTTCTTCCATGAATCCAAGTTTTATGAAATGCAGAAATTACTGTCCATCCATAAAATCCGTTTTATGAAATGCAGACAAAAGTTATTACTACATGAATAGTTTTTCGTTATTCTTAATTACTGGCCTTCCAAGAATCTACGTTTTATGAAATGCAGACATAAGTTATTACCACAGGAATATTTTTTCTTTATTTTTAATTACTGTCTTGCCATGAATCCACGTTTTATGAAATGCAGACATAAGTTATTACCACATGAATATTTTTTCTTTATTCTTGATTGCTGGCCTTTCATGAAACCACATTTAATAAGATGCAGACATAATATTAAATCACAATAATACCCCAAGATATACACAAGCTTGTACGAATTATGCATTTATCAAACGCACATATAGTCCTGGATATATTGATTCAAACCATTGTTTAAGATTTTTCAAGCGTTTTGTGACATATTCACTACGGAAGGAAGTTTCTGCTCCGTTGAATACGCCAAAAGCGTTACTGACGCATTAATCTTCACTTGCGATTTCAAACTAAATTCCCATCTGCGGTATGAGAAACAGCTTCCCTAAATTCCCATCTGCGGCATGAGAAACAGCCTCCCTAAGTTCCCATCTGCGGTATGAGAAACAGCCTCCCTAAATTCCCATCTGCGGCATGAGAAACAGCCTCCCTAAGTTCCCATCTGCGGCATGAGAAACAGCCTCCCTAAATTCCCATCTGCGGCATGAGAAACAGCCTCCCTAAGTTCCCATCTGCGGTATAAGAAACAGCCTCCCTAAATTCCCATCTGCGGTATGAGAAACAGCCTCCCTAAATTCCCATCTGTGGTATGAGAAACCGCTCCCCTAAATTCCCATCTGCGGTATGAGAAACCGCTCCCCTAAATTCCCATCTGCGGTATGAGAAACAGCCTCCCTAAATTCCCATCTGCGGTATGAGAAACAGCCTCCCTAAATTCCCATCTGCGGTATGAGAAACAGCCTCCCTAAATTCCCATCTGCGGTATGAGAAACCGCTCCCCTAAATTCCCATCTGCGGTATGAGAAACCGCTCCCCTAAGTTCCCATCTGCGGTATGAGAAACAGCCTCCCTAAGTTCCCATCTGCGGTATGAGAAACAGCCTCCCTAAATTCCCATCTGCGGTATGAGAAACAGCCTCCCTAAATTCCCATCTGCGGTATGAGAAACTGCTCCCCTAAATTCCCATCTGCGGTATGAGAAACCGCTCCCCTAAATTCCCATCTGCGGTATGAGAAACCGCTCCCCTAAATTCCCATCTGCGGTATGAGAAACCGCCTCCCTAAATTCCCATCTGCGGTATGAGAAACAGCCTCCCTAAATTCCCATCTGCGGTATGAGAAACCGCTCCCCTAAATTCCCATCTGCGGTATGAGAAACCGCTCCACTAAATTCCCATCTGCGGTATGAGAAACAGCCTCCCTAAGTTCCCATCTGCGGTATGAGAAACAGCCTCCCTAAATTCCCATCTGCGGTATGAGAAACAGCCTCCCTAAATTCCCATCTGCGGTATGAGAAACAGCCTCCCTAAGTTCCCATCTGCGGTATGAGAAACAGCCTCCCTAAATTCCCATCTGCGGTATGAGAAACCGCTCCCCTAAATTCCCATCTGCGGTATGAGAAACCGCTCCCCTAAATTCCCATCTGCGGCATGAGAAACAGCCTCCCTAAGTTCCCATCTGCGGTATGAGAAACAGCCTCCCTAAATTCCCATCTGCGGCATGAGAAACAGCCTCCCTAAGTTCCCATCTGCGGCATGAGAAACAGCCTCCCTAAATTCCCATCTGCGGCATGAGAAACAGCCTCCCTAAGTTCCCATCTGCGGTATGAGAAACAGCCTCCCTAAATTCCCATCTGCGGTATGAGAAACAGCCTCCCTAAATTCCCATCTGCGGTATGAGAAACCGCTCCCCTAAATTCCCATCTGCGGTATGAGAAACCGCTCCCCTAAATTCCCATCTGCGGTATGAGAAACAGCCTCCCTAAATTCCCATCTGCGGTATGAGAAACAGCCTCCCTAAATTCCCATCTGCGGTATGAGAAACAGCCTCCCTAAATTCCCATCTGCGGTATGAGAAACCGCTCCCCTAAATTCCCATCTGCGGTATGAGAAATCGCTCCCCTAAATTCCCATCTGCGGTATGAGAAACAGCCTCCCTAAGTTCCCATCTGCGGTATGAGAAACAGCCTCCCTAAATTCCCATCTGCGGTATGAGAAACAGCCTCCCTAAATTCCCATCTGCGGTATGAGAAACCGCTCCCCTAAATTCCCATCTGCGGTATGAGAAACCGCTCCCCTAAATTCCCATCTGCGGTATGAGAAACCGCTCCCCTAAATTCCCATCTGCGGTATGAGAAACCGCCTCCCTAAATTCCCATCTGCGGTATGAGAAACAGCCTCCCTAAATTCCCATCTGCGGTATGAGAAACCGCTCCCCTAAATTCCCATCTGCGGTATGAGAAACCGCTCCACTAAATTCCCATCTGCGGTATGAGAAACAGCCTCCCTAAGTTCCCATCTGCGGTATGAGAAACAGCCTCCCTAAATTCCCATCTGCGGTATGAGAAACAGCCTCCCTAAATTCCCATCTGCGGTATGAGAAACAGCCTCCCTAAGTTCCCATCTGCGGTATGAGAAACAGCCTCCCTAAATTCCCATCTGCGGTATGAGAAACCGCTCCCCTAAATTCCCATCTGCGGTATGAGAAACCGCTCCCCTAAATTCCCATCTGCGGTATGAGAAACCGCTCCCCTAAATTCCCATCTGCTGTATGAGAAACCGCTCCCCTAAATTCCCATCTGCGGTATGAGAAACCGCTCCCCTAAATTCCCATCTGCGGTATGAGAAACCGCTCCCCTAAATTCCCAGCCGCGGTATGAGAAACAGCCTCCCTAAATTCCCAGCCGCGGTATGAGAAACAGCCTCCCTAAATTCCCAGCCACGGTATGAGAAACCGCTTCCCTAAATTCCCATCTGCGGTATGAGAAACAGCCTCCCTAAATTCCCAGCCGCGGTATGAGAAACAGCCTCCCTAAATTCCCAGCCGCGGTATGAGAAACCGCTTCCCTAAATTCCCATCTGCGGTATGAGAAACAGCCTCCCTAAATTCCCAGCCGCGGTATGAGAAACAGCCTCCCTAAATTCCCAGCCGCGGTATGAGAAACCGCTTCCCTAACTTCCCATCTGCGGTATGAGAAACAGCCTCCCTAAATTCCCAGCCGCGGTATGAGAAACAGCCTCCCTAAATTCCCATCTGCGGTATGAGAAACCGCTCCCCTAAATTCCCAGCCGCGGTATGAGAAACAGCCTCCCTAAATTCCCAGCCGCGGTATGAGAAACCGCCTCCCTAAATTCCCAGCCGCGGTATGAGAAACAGCCTCCCTAAATTCCCAGCCGCGGTATGAGAAACCGCTTCCCTAAATTCCCAGCCGCGGTATGAGAAACCGCTTCCCTAAATTCCCATCTGCGGTATGAGAAACAGCCTCCCTAAATTCCCAGCCGCGGTATGAGAAACAGCCTCCCTAAATTCCCAGCCGCGGTATGAGAAACCGCTTCCCTAAATTCCCATCTGCGGTATGAGAAACAGCCTCCCTAAATTCCCAGCCGCGGTATGAGAAACAGCCTCCCTAAATTCCCATCTGCGGTATGAGAAACAGCTTCCCTAAATTCCCAGCCGCGGTATGAGAAACAGCCTCCCTAAATTCCCAGCCGCGGTATGAGAAACAGCCTCCCTAAATTCCCAGCCGTGGTATGAGAAACCGCCTCCCTAAATTCCCAGCCGCGGTATGAGAAACAGCCTCCCTAAATTCCCAGCCGCGGTATGAGAAACCGCTTCCCTAAATTCCCATCTGCAGTATGAGAAACAGCCTCCCTAAATTCCCAGCCGCGGTATGAGAAACAGCCTCCCTAAATTCCCAGCCACGGTATGAGAAACCGCTTCCCTAAATTCCCATCTGCGGTATGAGAAACAGCCTCCCTAAATTCCCAGCCGCGGTATGAGAAACAGCCTCCCTAAATTCCCAGCCGCGGTATGAGAAACCGCTTCCCTAACTTCCCATCTGCGGTATGAGAAACAGCCTCCCTAAATTCCCAGCCGCGGTATGAGAAACAGCCTCCCTAAATTCCCAGCCGCGGTATGAGAAACAGCCTCCCTAAATTCCCAGCCGCGGTATGAGAAACCGCTTCCCTAAATTCCCATCTGCGTTATGAGAAACAGCCTCCCTGACTCGGAATACATATCGTGAGCCTTTTCCAACAGATGAATTTTCCATGTGATAATTATGACAGGCGTTTCCAAGGTTTAAAAGCCGCTCTTGAAT
>NC_090725.1:332554589-332562089 GCF_036898095.1 Palaemon carinicauda
GTATCAGTCCCGTGTCCTCAATATCCAATTACCATTTAATTATGTCTTCCAGTTAGGCACCTTTGCAATTGCCACTTATCGAAATGGATTTTCAGAACGATGTTGCAAAGGTAAAACCGGCTTTATTATTATTATTATTATTATTATTATTATTATCACTATCCAAGCTACAACCCTAGTTGGAAAAGCAAGATGCTATAAGCCCAGGGGCTCCAACAGGGAAAAATAGCCCAGTGAGGAAAGGAAATAAGGAAATAAATAAATGAAGAGAACAAATTAACAATAAATCATTCTAAAACAAGTAACAACGTCAAAACAGACATGTCATATATAAACCATTAACAACATCAAAAACAAATATGTCATAAATAAACTATAAAAAGACTCATGTCCGGCTGGTCAACATAAAAACATTTGCTCCAACTTTGAACTTTTGAAGTTCTACTGATTCAACCACTCGATTAGGAAGATCATTCCACAACTATTGGATTATCATATTGTTTGTTTCTCTTGTAAAAAAAATTACATACTGCACTGAACAATTATTATTATTTGAAAAAGTAAATATTCACCAAACTTTTAACTGGGCTCCACAAGGGATTAGAAAAGTTGGGAAACCAAGGCCTACATGGCTGAGGACTATGGAACGTGAAGTAGATGATGATGAATGGAGAAGCATTGAATTAAAAGCTCAATATAGAGACGACTGGTGAAATCTAACCGAGGCCCTTTGCGTCAATAGGCTTACTAGGAGATGATGATGATGATGAAATGTTAAATTGAATGCATAAAAAGTAACAGCTTATAGAACGACGAACTGATCCTACAGTATTAGGTAAAACTCATCTCTCTGGTTACGGTTCACTTTCCCTTTGCCTACACATACACCGAATAGTCTGGCCTATTCTTTAGAGATTCTCCTCTGTCCTCATACACCTGACAACACTGAGATTACCAAACAATTCTTCACCCTAGGATTTACTGCACTGTAATTGTTCAGTGGCTACTTTCCTCTTAGTAAGGATAGAAGAGACTCTTTAGCTATGGTAAGCAGCTCTTCTAGGAGAAGGACACTCTAAAATCAAACCATTCTTCTCTAGTCTTGGGTAGAGCCATAGCCTCTGTACCATGGTCTTCCACTGTCTTGGGTTAGAGTTCTCTTGCTTGAGGATATACTCGGGCACACTATTATATCGTATTTCTCTTCCTCGTGTGTTGTTAAAGTTTTTATAGTATATATAGGAAATATTTATATAGATGATGTTACTGTTCTTAAAATATTTCATTTTTCCTTGTTTCCTTTCCTCACTGGGCTATTTTCCCTGTTGGGGCCCCTGGGCTTATAGCATCCTGCTTTTCCAACTAGGGTAGTAGCTTAGCAAGTAATAATAATAATAATAATAATAATAATATTATTATTATTATTATTATTATTATTATTATTATTATTATTACTTACTTACTAAGCTACAACCCTAGTTGGAAAAGCAGGATGCTATAAGCCCAGGGGTTCTAACATGGAAAAATAGCCCAGTGAGGAAAGGAAACAAGGAAAAACAAAATATCTTAAGAAGACTAACATTAAAATAAATATCTCCTATACAAACAATAAGAAACTAACAAAACAAGAGGGAAAAAAAAAGATAGAATAGTGTGCCCGAGTGTACCCTCATTTCAATGTTGAAATGAATGAAGGATCTGAAGTTCTCTGGCATCCTGACATCGAAGGTCATTGACGCCGATATCGTTTATCATAAATAAAGATTAAAAGAATATTCAATCAAAACCGGAAAAGTAAATATATTATAAAAGTTAAATAGCATTAAGAAGACCCGCTTCTGATATAAATTTGAAAATGCAACTAGTATTGTACGACAAATCATGTCCAAGAATCTTGGCAAGGATGAACCTGCCATCCTCAACCCAAGCCTCAAACAGATATCTATTTCTTTATGTGCATTTTCCTCTGGCTACTTTAACTCAACAACAACCATTACAGCCGTTTCTAGCCCACTGCAGGACAAAGGCCTTGACGTCTTGTGTTTAGCCATTTTCATCACCAAGCTAGCCACTGCGGATTGGTGATGGTGGGAGACTTATAGTCTGATTGCTCACAGCAAACCAACCAAGTATGTGTGACCATGACTAGTACAGCTTTGCTGATCATGGCCATATACAAACCCTTCAACTACATTAAGGTATACCCACTCAGAAAACTTACTTGCGGATTGGTGATGGTGGGAGACTTATAGTCTGATTGCTCACAGCAAACCAACCAAGTATGTGTGACCATGACTAGTACAGCTTTGCTGATCATGGCCATATACAAACCCTTCAACTACATTAAGGTATACCCACTCAGAAAAGTTACTTGCGGATTGGCAATGGTGAGAGACTTTTAGTCTGATCGCTCAAAGCAAACCAACCTAGTATGTGTGACCATGACTAGTACAGCTTTGCTGATCATGGCCATATACAAACCCTTTAACTACATTAAGGTATACCCACTCAGAAAAGTTACTTGCGGATTGGTGATGGTGGGAGACTTATAGTCTGATTGCTCACAGCAAACCAACCAAGTATGTGTGACCATGACTAGTACAGCTTTGCTGATCATGGCCATATACAAACCCTTCAACTACATTAAGGTATACCCACTCAGAAAAGTTACTTGCAGATTGGTGATGGTGGGAGACTTATAGTCTGATTGCTCACAGCAAACCAACCTAGTATGTGTGACCATGACTAGTACAGCTTTGCTGATCATGGCCATACACAAACCCTTCAACTACATTCAGGTATACCCACTCAGAAAAGTTACTTGCGGATTGGTGATGGTGGGAGACTTATAGTCTGATTGCTCACAGCAAACCAACCAAGTATGTGTGACCATGACTAGTACAGCTTTGCTGATCATGGCCATATACAAACCCTTCAACTACATTAAGGTATACCCACTCAGAAAAGTTACTTGTGGATTGGTGATGGTGGGAGACTTATAGTCTGATTGCTCACAGCAAACCAACCTAGTATGTGTGACCATGACTAGTACAGCTTTGCTGATCATGGCCATATACAAACCCTTCAACTACATTAAGGTATACCCACTCAGAAAAGTTACTTGCGGATTGGTGATGGTGGGAGACTTATAGTCTGATTGCTCACAGCAAACCAACCTAGTATGTGTGACCATGACTAGTACAGCTTTGCTGATCATGGCCATATACAAACCCTTCAACTACATTAAGGTATACCCACTCAGAAAAGTTACTTGCGGATTGGTGATGGTGGGAGACTTATAGTCTGATTGCTCACAGCAAACCAACCTAGTATGTGTGACCATGACTAGTACAGCTTTGCTGATCATGGCCATATACAAACCCTTCAACTACATTAAGGTATACCCACTCAGAAAAGTTACTTGCGGATTGGTGATGGTGGGAGACTTATAGTCTGATTGCTCACAGCAAACCAACCTAGTATGTGTGACCATGACTAGTACAGCTTTGCTGATCATGGCCATATACAAACCCTTCAACTACATTAAGGTATACCCACTCAGAAAACTTACTTGCGGATTGGTGATGGTGGGAGACTTATAGTCTGATTGCTCACAGCAAACCAACCTAGTATGTGTGAGCATGACTAGTACAGCTTTGCTGATCATGGCCATACACAAACCCTTCAACTACATTAAGGTATACCCACTCAGAAAAGTTACTTGCGGATTGGTGATGGTGGGAGACTTTAGTCTGATCGATCAAAGCAAACCAACCTAGTATGTGTGACCAAGACTAGTACAGCTTTGCTGATCATGGCCATACACAAACCCTTCAACTACATTAAGGTATACCCACTCAGAAAAGTTACTTGCGGATTGGTGATGGTGGGAGACTTTAGTCTGATCGCTCAAAGCAAACCAACCTAGTATGTGTGACCATGACTAGTACGGCTTTGCTGATCATGGCCATATACAAACCCTTCAACTACATTAAGGTATACCCAGTCAGAAAAGGTACTTTTTTCTCGTTGGAAAGTAAATATGAATGAAATGAATTTGTGTCCTCGAAAGTTCATTTGGACTGCCTTTCTCCCTGACGTCATTATTCCCCCAAAATCACGATTTATATCGGAATCCTATAAACCCATTTCTCATTGCCAGAATCTTATCGAGAACTGTTTGATGATGTCCCTCATCTTAGAAGAGCAATTCGTTTCTTTCAATGCGTGATGTCTTCAGGGAAATGAACCCTTATGGAATTCATTTATCTTGTTAATATTTTCATCAGAACTCAGTGATTGAAAGCCCGATTTCATCAGTAACTACAGGGGCACACAGTTGAGTGCAGACCTCCGCCACTGCAGCTTATTTCTCGACCTTGACCTTTGACCATAGTACTTTAAAAATTTAAATTATGCCACGTCTCAACATGACAATTAATCCCTGAAAGTTTCACTACTCTATGAGTAAAATTGTGACCTCCACCAAGGCAGCTTATTTCTCGACCTCGACCTTGACCTTGACCTTTGCCCTAGGACTTTCAAAATTGAATCACTTCCACGTCTCAACATAACAATTAATCCATGAAAATTTCACTATTCTATGAGTAAAATTGTGACCTCCACCAAGGCAACTTATTTCTTGACCTTGACCTTGACCTTTGCCCTAGGACTTTCAAAATTGAATCACTTCCACGTCTCAACATAAAAAATAATCCATGAAAATTTCACTATTCTATGAGGAAAATTGTGACCTCCGCCAAGCCAGCTTATTTCCAGACCTTGACCTTGACCTTGACCTTTGCCCTAAGACTTCCAAATCTGAATCACTTTCACGTCTCAACATAACAATCCCAGAGAGTTTCACTACTCTGAGCAAAATTTTGACTAAGAAGTTGTTTGCAAACAAACAAACAGACAAACAGATGATAAAACATAACCTCCTCCCAACTTCGTTGGTAGAGGTAATAAACTCTATCATTTTAAATGTAATTACAGATCTGTTTTCTTAATTTAGAAACCAAAAACCAAGAAGACGTTTTCAATAGCTATTTCTTTATTAGTTATGAATTGTATTAATTTAGAAACCAGAAACCAAGAAGACGTTTCCAAAAGCTATTTCTTTATTAGTTATGAATTGTGTGCCAAAAGATGTTTCATATTTTGGAAAAGCTTTCCCAATCATGCATATTTTGTCATCGAAATGCCAAGACTTGGGTCCAATATCTTTCAAAGGGAGACATTTTTAACATATCTAAGGGTCATTTTCTTTTCCACTTTTAATGGAAAACGCAGATTCAGAGTTTTTCAAAATGAGAAGGTCTCTTTAATCAATATTTTTATTGATTCAACCTAAAGTAAACTAAAGTTTGTAAATTTTCCATCTTATTAAATATACCTTTGGAAGTCTAATGAGACATCAAAGATTTTGTAAACTAATATATCAGAATTCAACGGTAAATGATCACTAAAAATAATCTTCCATGTGAAAAATTTTATATCTATAGTAAGCTATGTTCCCTAAAGATATATATATATATATATATATATATATATATATATATATATATATATATATATATATATATATATATATATATATCCAAATAAGCCATATATATTTTTGATACATTAATGTCTGGATTCTCTTAACGACCTCGGGATCAGAGCCCCAGGCGAAATCACACAAAGACAAGAGCTTGGGTCCGGCCGGGAATCGAACCCTGGTCGGCAAGCTTGTATAGACAGTGACTAAGCCACTTGATGAAAAACACGTCTAAATGTGCAAAATTTATCATATATATACATATATATATATATATATATATATATATATATATATATATATATATATATATATATATATATATATACATATATATATATATATATATATATATATATATATATATATATATATATATATATATATATATATATATATATACAAATCTAAATATTCTTTTTTTTTTATTTATTTACTGAAGATCAAAGCTGTGCTTTAAAATTACCATCCAGAGCCCCTGGTCCAGATAACTTAAAGCAGACAATTGTCCGATTAAATGAAAAATCCTTTTAACTCAACCATAGGCAATTCTTTTTTAGTGAGGCAGACTTGCACCGACTCGCAGGGGTGCCCTTTTAGCACGGGAAAGTTTCCTGACCGCTGATTAGTTCGACAAGATAATTCTAACCAATCAGATAGCAGAAAACTTTTCCGAGCTGGAAGGGCACCGCTGCGAGTCGGTGCAAATGCTGGTGCTGTTTTTATTGGTAAAAAGTTGAAATACAGATTACAAAACTTGCTTAAAGAATTATTTAAATGGCTGGTGAATGAATTCTTCTTCGTTCAAGGAATTAACTACCGCACTGAAATGATTCAGTGCCTACTTTCCACTTGATGAGGGTAGAAGAAACCCTATAGCTACACAAGCAGCTCTTTTAGGCCATTGGTCCCTAGTCTTGGGTAACGCCATACCCTCTGTACTATGGTCTTCCACTGTCTTGGGATAGATTTCTCTCGCTGCTCTCAATATATTCTATTGCAATTATTCATTACTTCTCTTGTAATTTATATATTTCCTTGTTTCCTTTCATCACCTGGGCTATTTTTCCCCTGTTGGAGCCCTTGGGCTTATAGCATCCTGCTTTTCCAACAAGGGTTGTAGCTTACACTGTTAGAAAAAAAGCCGTAATTTTGATCGGAAATTCTCCGTAAAAATTATACTTTTCTGAACCGTAATGCAGTAAAATACAGGCGACTGTAGTTTTACCTTACTTTGGTATTATTTCATACGGGTTGATTACCATAATATTACTCTTTTACGTCGATATAACCGAATTTTAAAACGGTTAAAAATGCTGGAATAAATATTGCCGGACTTTTAAAGTTTTTAACAAATTTGTAAGTGTGGCTAATAATAATAATAATAATAATAATAATAATAATAATAATAATAATAATAATAATAATAATTATAATAATGATAATAATAATAATAATGTTGCCTTTTTAACGCAATTTTTTAACAGTGTAGCTAGTACTAATAATAATAATAATAATAATGATAATAATGATAATAATAATAATAATAAAAGGACAAAATACAATAGTCAAAGACGAAACTTAAAAGCACCAACGGAACTTAACAAAAGGCGTGAAATACACTTTGCCAATCAACAGCCCAGCCTTTATACAGTTAATCAGTCGCTTCGCGCGTGAAATCAGAGAAAAAAAATAGCAAAAAAAGGAAAAAAAAAAAAGAGGAAAAAAACAGAGTTCATTGCAACAATAAAACATACATGACCTTTCAGTGTCTCTCACTTCATAAAGGGAGAGAATTTTCCATTTCGAACTCACTGGCCCTAAATTAAATGCGATCCAGTGTTGACATGTGAAATCCAATATCAGGGTCCCACAGGGTCCCACGGGGTCCCACGGGGGTCCCAGACTACCCCACTGGGGTCCCACTGGGTCCCACAGGGTCCCACATTCAACCC
>NC_090725.1:332569589-332577089 GCF_036898095.1 Palaemon carinicauda
GGAATATATTCGATAGTATACAGACTCAAACAATAGGTAATTAGCATCCATTACCTCCACCAACGAAATTGGAAGGAGGTTATGTTTTAACACCTGTATGTGTGTTTGTTTGTGTGTGTGTATTTGTTTGTGAACAGCTTTCTGGCCACAATTAAAATCGTAGAGTAATAAAACTTGCAGGGATTAATTATTACGTAAAAAGCTGGAAATGATTAAATCTTGGAAGATCAAGGTCAAAGGTCAAGGTCATGGTCTAGAAAACTGTCCAATTCACGTAATGAGCCATAAGTTTGGCCATCGTTGTCACAGAGACGTCAAACGTCATATTTGAGTGTATGAAAATCCACGCCAATTAATACATATTAAGCTTAAAGATCAAGGTCAAGGTCGAGCAAAAGGTCGAGAAATAAGCTGCCGTGGCAGAGGTCTGCCCTCTACTGAGTGCCCCTCTAGTTCAACCTCTTATTTGGGCCTTAATTTGAATGTCTTTGAAACGCTGCACGAGATACTATTGTTGAGATAACTAAATTCGAGAGTATAGACTCAGACAATAGATAATCAGCGTTAATTCCCAGCGTTATTACCATTGGCTGCTTCGGTATAGGAAAATGCTGAGAATTAGTGAAGAGGCAAATGGGAATTTATTTTGGTTTTAAATTACAGGGAGCATTATGTGGCCATCAAAAGCAAGTTGTCTCGTGTATGTATGTATGTATGTATGTATTTATGTATGTATGGAATGATCTTCCTAATCAGGTAGTTGAATCAAAAGAACTTATGCTGAGAATTAGTGAAGAGGCAAATGGGATTTTATTTTGGTTTTAAATTACAGGGAGCATTATGTGGCCATCAAAAGCAAGTTGTCTCGTGTATGTATGTATGTATGTATGTATGTATGGAATGATCTTCCTAATCGGGGAGTTGAATCAGTAGAACTTATGCTGAGAATTAGTGAAGAGGCAACTGGGAATTTATTTTGGTTTTAAATTCCAGGGAGCATTATGTGGCCATCCAAAGCAAGTTGTCTCGTGTGTGTATGTATGTATGTATGTATGTATGGAATGATCTTCCTAATCGGGTAGTTGAATCAGTAGAACTTATGCTGAGAATTAGTGAAGAGGCAAATGGGAATTTATTTTGGTTTTAAATTACAGGGAGTATTATGTGGCCATCAAAAGCAAGTTGTCTCGTGTGTGTATGTATGTATGTATGTATGTATGTATGTATGTATGTATGTATGGAATGATCTTCCTAATCGGGGAGTTGAATCAGTAGAACTTATGCTAAGAATTAGTGAAGAGGCAAATGGGAATTTATTTTGGTTTTAAATTACAGGGAGCATTATGTGGTCATCAAAAGCAAGTTGTCTCGTGTGTGTATGCATGTATGTATGTATGTATGTATGTATGTATGTATGTATGTATGTATGGAATGATCTTCCTAATCGGGGAGTTGAATCAGTAGAACTTCATAAGTTCAAAGTTGGAGCAAATGTTTTTATGTTGACCAGGCTGACATGAGTCTTTTTATAGTTTATATAGGACATATCTGCTTTTGACGTTGTTAATAGTTTATATAGGACATATCTGTTTTGACGTTGTTACTGTTTTTAGAATGATTTATTGTTAATTTGTCCTCATCATTTATTTATTTCCTTTCCTCACTGGGCTATTTTTCCCTATTTTTAGCCCTTGGGCTTATAGCACCTTGCTTTTCCAACTGAGGTTGTAGCTTGGCCAGTAATTATATATATATATATATATATTATATATATATATAGATATATATATATATATATATATATTATATATATATATATATATATATATATATATATAGACATATGTATACGTATATATACATACATATGTATATGTATACATACATACATATATATATATATATATATATATATATATATATATATATATATATATATATATATATATATTTATATGTGTGTGTGTGTGTGTGGTGAAATAATACGAAACAAGCTTTGAGGCAGCAATTGTTAATTATATCTTATGCTCGGTGATAGTAAACACGCTGCTACTTATATATCTACAGTATATACGCATTTACATATACATGCATGCATACAAATACATACATATTAGGATGCATCCGTGTATGGATCATGTTATTTATTTCTATTGAACGTAATCGTATGGATAAAATTTCCTCAAAAATATATAAATTACATAATACATTATTCATTGTTAAAAGGATCTGTTCATTACAGGAGCTTCTTACTTTTGCATTGAACAACTCTGACAACCTTAAACTACTTCCGATTTTTCCAAAATAGGTCGCTAATGAAGGACTGTGGCTAGGGACAGTTACAATACCCTAACAGGACAATGCTAGGGCTATATATGGAATAAAGCATGGTGAGGAGTAGATGAAGATGGTTTGGCCATGCTCTTCGCAATCCCCAAGAGAGATTAGTTCACCAAACTTTTAACTGCGATCCACAAGGCACTAGAAGAGTTGGAAGACCCAGGCCTACATGGTTGAGGATATTGAAGCGCAATGTAAGAGATGATGAATGGAGAAGTATTGAATTAGAAGCTCAAGATAGAGATGACTGGCGAAATTTAAAAGAGGTCCTTAGCGTCAATAGGAGTAGGAAGAGATGATAATGATAAGCAGGACAATGACCTAGAGACTAAATATATAAATATATATATATATATATATATATATATATATATATATATATATATATAATATAGATATATATATATATATATATATATATATATATATATAATATTTATATATATGTATATATATATAAATATAAATATATATATACATATATATAAATAAATATATATATACATATATATATATATATATATATATATATATATATATATATATATACATATATATATATATATATATATATATATATATATATATATATATATGATCAGCACCCAAGGCCACTCTCCACCCAAGCTAAATCCAGGGAAGACCAGATAATGGCTGCTGATGACTCAGCAGGTTGACCTATAGTCTCACCCAAACTTCCCATCCTCAGTTTAGAAGAATGGTGATAAGAAACCATTGAGTTTGAGCGAGTCTTGAACCCTGGTCCAGCATATCGCCAGGCAGGGACGTTTCTAATAGGCTAACTCTAAAGTGGAACAATAATATCCGATTGGGTTCTATAAACAACTATATGTTGACCTTTTGCTTGACCGTGACCTTAACCTTTGACCTTGACCTAACAAAATCTAATAATTTCCAGATTTTGACATAACAGTTAATCCCTGCAAATATCATTGCTCTACGATTAAAATTGTGGCCAGGAAGCTGTTCACAAACACACACACACACACACACACACACACAAAAGCACACAAACAGTTGGTAAAACATAACCTCCTTCCAACTTCGTTGTCGGAGGTAAAAATTATGCAGATTATAAACAAAGGATAAAAAATAATAAAAATAAAATTACTATTTTCCACATACACTCACACAAACAGATGGTAAAACATAACCTCCTTCCAACTTCGATGGCGGAGGTAAAAATTATCCATTTTATAAATGAATTATAGAAAAGAAAAAATTCACTGTTTTCTTCACGCGCATTTTCAAAACCATCTCACCATTTCCCCTCTATTCTGCCAGCCTATCTTGGGGCTTTCTGCTCCATCGCTACTTGTAACGATCATTTTATATCGGTTTCCTGAAAAAAAGTACCTTTTCTCATTTTAGCCCCAAGGAGACAAAACCTTCCTTGTCTGGAAACACGAATCCATCACTCGTGTTTTAGTCTTTCCAGTTTCCTTTCGTGTTGGTCTTTCATTTTTAATGTTATACCGATATAATGAAATTTATATAAGAAGTATTCAATCAACCCACTCTTTAATTAATGAGTTAGCGAATCTATACTCAATTTTTTTTAATGAGGCGCATTTGCACTGACTCGCAGCAGTGCCCTTTTAGGTCGGAAAAGTTTCCTGCTATCTGATTGGTTGGAATTATCTTGTCCAACCTATCAGCGATCACAATACTTTTCCGAGCTAAAAGGGCACCCCTGTGAGTCTGTGCAATCTGCCTCAATAAAAAGAATTGACTATAGTTACTTAACGAAATTTATAGGAATAAAGCTTAAATTTTAGGGCTATTGTACAGGAGTCACATTAAATATGTTATCAATATTCTTATTATTAAAGTAGGATGCTATAAGTTGAATCAGTAGAACTTCAAAAGTTCAAAGTTGGAGCAAATGTTTTTATGTTGACCAGGCTGACATGAGTCTTTTTATAGTTTATATATGACATATCTGTTTTTGACGTTTTTAATAGTTTATATAGGACATATCTGTTTTGACGTTGTTACTGTTTTTAGAATGTTATATTGTTAATTTATTTTCATCATCTATTTATTTCCTTATTTCCTTTCCTCACCGAGCTATTTTTCCCTGTTAGACCCCTTGGGCTTATAGCATCTTGCTTTTCCAACTGGGGTTGTAGCTTGGCTAATAATAATAATAATAATAATAATAATAATAATAATAATAATAATATAAGCCCAAGGGCTCCAAGAGGGAAAAATAGCCCAGTGAGGAAAGGAAATAAGGAAATAAATAAAACATATAAGAAGTAATGAACAATTGAAATAAAACATTTTAAAAACATTAACAACATTAAAACAAATATTTTATATATAAACTATAAAAAGACATGTCAGCCAGTTCAACATAGAATTTGATTTTTTGAAGTTCCACTGCTTCAAGTACCCGATTAGGAAGATCATTCCACAACTAGGTCATAGCTGGATGTTAGAAAAGATTTAATTCCATGTTGTTACTGTTCTTGAAATATTTCCTTTTTATTGCTCATTACTCAATACTTCTCTAGTAGTTTATTTCCTTATTTCCTTTCCTCACTGGGCTATTTTACGGCTTATAGAATCTTTATTTTTCAAACTAGGGTTGTAGTTCAGCAAGTAATAATAATAATAATAATAATAATAATAATAATAATAATAATAATAATAATTCTTGAAATATTTCCTTTTTATTGTTCATTACTCAATACTTCTCTTGTAGTTTATCTCCTTATTCCCTTTCCTTACTGGGCTACTTTTACCCCCAATGGAGCCCTTGGGCTTTCAGTATCCTGCTTTTCCAACTAGGGTTGTAGCTTAGCAAGTAGTAATAATAATAATAATAATAATAATAATAATAATAATAATAATAATAATAATAATAATAATAATAATAATAATAATAATAACTCTTGAAATATTTTTTTTTTTTTTTTTTTTTTGTTCATTACTCAATATTTCTCTTGTAGTTTATCTCCTTATTCCCTTTCCTTGGGCTTTCAGTATCATGCTTTTCCAACTCGGGTTGTAGCTTAGCAAGTAATAATAATAATAATAATAATAATAATAATAATAATACCGAATTAAAATTCTGAAAAAAAATGGATGTATCACAATAATGAAAAGAGATTTGAGAGATATTTATATCAAAAGAATCAAAATACAATTTAAAAAAATATCCCTGAAACATCTGAACATCAAAAAAACCTTCGCCAGAGCGTTAAAATGGCTGAAACGTTTAAAGAGAATTTTATACTGACAACCAAAAGCATAACTTCAATATGAAGCTTCAAAAACGTTGCCTACCACCCTCAAAAAAAAAAAAAAAAAAAAAAAAAAAAAAAAACGTGAAGCCAGAATTGAAAAAGACCTGTCAATCGTTCCTGACATATACCAAATATATATGCCCATAAACGCCCCAATTTCGCGCAAGCTTTTAGAGACATCGGTATTTGTATAGCGTAGTTATGCCCAAATACGCCGTACGGAAACTGAAAGCTAACCAAGGCCTATATTCCGGTGTATCATAAAAGGACTTTTTTATTAAACATTCGCCAGTCGAAATTACTGAATGCAATGTGACAATCAACGTTTGTGGCCATTCGTTGCTTCCCTTTCCATAATTTGCGTTCACTCTGTTTTTGCGGTTCAGCTGAAATGAAAAATGGTTGGGCAATAAACTGTCAGTATGGGGAAAACGTTTCATGCGAGTAAACAACATTTTAAGCTTTATGTTATTATTATTATTATTATTATTATTATTATTATTATTATTATTATTATTAAATGCTAAGCTACAACCCTAGTTGGAAAAGCAGAATGCTATAAGCCCAGGGGCCCCAACAGGGAAAATAGCCCAGTGAGGAAAGGAAATAAGGAAAAATAAAATATTCTAAAAATAGTAGCAACATCAAAATAAATATTTCCTATATAAACTATAAAAACTTTAACAAAACATAATAATAATAATAATAATAATAATAATAATAATAATAATAATAATAATAATAATAATAATAATAATAATAATTCCCAAAATCTTAAGAGTCCATAAGTATGATTTCAGCAGCTGAAGGTCGGATGATTGCAATTGAACATTTCAAGTCTTATGTTAAGAGTCCATTAGGCCTAGTATGAATTCAGAAGTTGGAGGTTGGAAGATATGAAAATGGCGTAGATATCAATTTTTCAGAAAAAAGAGCATACGGTGGAAACAATATATCCTTGCGAAAGTATACTCAATTTTTCTTAATGAGGCGGATTTTACAGTGGTGCCCTTTTAACTCGGAAGCGTTTCCTGCTATCTAATTGGTTAGAATTATCTTGTCCAACCAATCAGGGATTAGGAAGCTTTTCCGAACTAAAAGGGCACCCCTGGGGGTCGGTGCAAATCTGCCTCACTAAAAAGAATTGACTATAGTATGTAATATTTGGGAAAGGTGTGTTCAATATTCTATATCCCCTATTTCAATATCATTCTCTCCTGAATACATTTTACTATCGGTCGAGTTTCTAGTAAATTGAACCTTTAGAATCAATAAAAGAGAATGCATGAGTGTTTGTCATAAGTCACACCTAGGTAGTAGGTTGGGCAGGGCACTAGCCGCCCGTTGAGATACTACCACTAGAGAGTTATAGGGTCCTTTGACTGGCCAGACAGTACTACGTTGAATCTGTCTCTCTGGTTACGGTTCTTTCCCTTTGCCTACACATACACCGAATAGTCTAGCCTATTCTTTACATATTCTCCTCTGTCCTCATACAACTGAAAAAACCGTGATTATTTGTTCTCTAGCCTTGGGTGGTGTCATAGCCACTGTACCATGGTCTTCCAATGTCTTGGGTTAGAGTTCTCTTGCTTGAGGGTACACTCGGGCACACTATTCTATCTTATTTCTCTTCCTCTTGTTAAAGTATTTATAGTTCATTTATGAAATATTTATTTTAATGTTGTTACTGCTTTTAAAATATTTTATTTTCCCTTGTTTCCTTTCCTTACTGGGCTATTTTCCCTGTTGGGGCCCCTGGGCTTATAGCATCCTGCTTTTTCAGCTAGGGCAGCAGCTTAGCCATTATTATTATTATTATTATTATTATTATTATTAGCCTAGCTACAACCCTAGTTGTAAAAGCAAGATGCTATAAGCCCAA
>NC_090725.1:332582089-332587089 GCF_036898095.1 Palaemon carinicauda
GCCGCCATTTTGGATGAGCACTAATGAAGTAGGACGCCATCATGGATGAGCACTAACGAAGTAGGCCGCCATTTTGGATAAGCACTAATGAAGTAGGCCGCCATCTTGGATGAGCACTAACGAAGTAGGCCACCATCTTGGATGAGTACTGTCAAGTAGGCGGCCATCTTGAATAAGCACTGGCACGTAGGCGGCCATCTTGGATAAGCACTGGCACATAGGCGGCCATCTTGCATAAGCACTGGCACGTAGGCGGCCATCTTGGATAAGCACTGGCACATAGGCGGCCATCTTGGATAAACACTGGCACATAGGCGGCCATCTTGGATGAGCATTGGCAAGTGGGCGGCCATCTTTGATAAGCACTGGCACGTAGGGGGCCATCTTGGATAAGTACTGGCATGTAGGCGGCCATCTTGGATAAGTACTGGCACGTAGGCGTCCATCTTGGATAAGCACTAGCGAGGAATGACTTAAGAAAATGTGGAATTTTGTGTCTATACAGAAGAAGTTGAGACTGTCACATTATCCAATGACTTGTAATACTGTTAGATATTCTTTGTGTTAAATATAAGATGCACAAAGACTTGCACTAAACACATAATTCAAAAACAATTCCTGGCGACGTCTGTTTCCGTAACATCGAATCCTGTGAGGTGAGAAAATACAATATATGGTGAGTTGCCAATTAGGGTTTTCCTACCGCTATTATTTGCTAATTTATATTAAACAGTTCATTTAAAAAAACATTGATTTTAACATGTAATAAAATTACAATTGCGTTCTTGAAAATAAATTGAAGAGAATATAGAGAATAAAAAATAATAGAAAATTTATACCGATTTTACGAGACCATCTTGAATCTAGGAAATATAGGAAATATTTATTTTAATGTTATTGCTATTCTTAAAATATATAATTTTTCTTTATTTCCTTTCCTCGCAGAGATATTTTCCCTGTTGGGGCCCCCTGGGCTTATAGCATCCTGCTTCTCCAACTAGATTTGTAGCTTAGCAAGAAATAATAATAATAATAATAATAATAATATTAATAATAATAATAATATTAATAATAATAATAATAATAATAATATAATTACACAGGATCTGTTGCCGGTGTACCAGGAATCAGAAAGAAATATTGATATCATTATCATTATCCTGAAATTTATTACTATACTTTATTTTTTCTAAAATGTATAATACAACTTACGAAATGTTAAAATAATATTATTTTAATTCTCTGACAACCTTAACGATACCTTTAAATTAGTTTAAAGGTCGCTCATGAATGGCAGAGGCAACGGACAGTGACATTGTCCTAGCAATCAGGACAATGCCCTAGAGACTGACCATATATGATCAGCGCCCAAGCTCCTCTCCACCCAAGCTAGGACCAGGGAGGGCCAGGTAGTGGCTGCTGATGACTCAGCAGATAGACCTATAGGCTCCCCAAACAACCCCCAACCTTAGTTCACAAGGATGGTAAGGTTGCAGACACTAAAGGCACAAACGTGTCTGAGCGAGACTCGAACCCCCGATTGGGAAACACCAGGCAGAGACGTTACCAATCAGGCCACAAGGACATTTTGGGGAACATTTTCCTTAACTCATCTTAGCACAAAAACTATACAAGCTCTTTTAAGAGAAGGACACTCCAAAATCAAACCATTGTTCCCTAGTCTTGGGTAGTGCCATAGCCTCTGTGCCATGGTCTTCCATTCTCCTGGGGTAGAGTTCTCTTGCTTGCGGGAACACTCGGGCACACTTTTTGTAGTTTATATATGAGATATAAAATTTAATGCATTTATCATCATAATACTGAATAAATCTTATTTCCTTTTCACATATGTAAATAAATAAGGAATGAGAAAATAATTATTATTACTGGACGTAAACAATGTTTAATAGCGTCGAATAAGGTAGGAAAATCGGATGCAAAAATACTTCTAAATGGTACTCAAAGGGTTAAGCATAAACTTGGAGCACTTATAAAAGTGAATTTAAATTATTACAAAAGCTATATTAGACTTGATAATTCATACAGGATTATGTAATATCACTTTTAGCGATTTCTTAAGGATTTATAAATGGGAAAGATGGGTAAAAGTCAGTAGAAGGAAACATACAGTAAAATTTAAATATACGGAAAGATCCTAGACTAATTTTTCTCCAAATACATAATTCTCATTATTATTATTATTATTATCATTATTATTATTATTATTATTATTATTATTACCAGCCAAGCTACAACCCTGCTTTAGATGCTATATACCCAAGGGATCCAATTGGGAAAAATAGCCCAGTGAGGAAAGGAAATAAGGAAATAAATGAATGATGAGAACAAATTAACAATAAATCATTCTAAAAACAGTAACAGCGTCAAAACAGATATGTCAAACCATATGTCTAACTACAGAAAACTTTTTTTTTGGGGGGGGGGGGCGGGGGAGGGGGGGGGGGGCCTGCATGGCCGAAATTCTTTAAAACAAACATATACAAACTGATATTGGACTGAACTCCAGCACAATGCCGCGTAAAATCAATTGTTTCATTTCCATTATTGAAATATCTTTGTTGTTTGGCTACAAATTATTTTTGGACCGATAATTCTATCAACCGTATTTGAATAAAGTAATGTCATAATTCGATCATTGTTAGTCTAAAGGTCATTTCAGAGTGAAGTATTCATTGTCTGTTTTGGTTTAAAGCTTTATTTTTCAAAGCTATGTCCACCTGTAGGCATCTAACTGGGATAGGGATATAATTATACAGGAAAATATCTCTCTCTCTCTCTCTCTCTCTCTCTCTCTCTCTCTCTCTCTCTCTCTCTCTCTCTCTCTCTCTCTCTCTCTCATAACTGTTACTTGCCATTGTTCGCCATACAAACACATAACAAATTTAGCCGTTTTTAGTCCACTGCAGGACAAAAACCTCAGACATTTCCTTAGTCATGTCTAGGATTTGGTCATTTTCATCTCCAAGCTGGCCACTGCGTGATGGTGATGACGGGTGACTTTCCTCTGATCGCTCACGGAGAACCAACCTAGTATGGGTACCCCTGACTAATACAGCTTTGCTGATCATGGGATTACAAAAAAACCTTTCACCACGTTAAAGGTAGTGGGTTGGCCAGGGCACCAGCCACTGTTGAGATATTACCGCTAGAGAGTTAAGGAATCTTTTGACTGGCCAGACGGTACTACAATGGATCCTTCTCACTGGTTACGGTTCATTTTTCCTTTGCCTACACACACACGCACATCGAATAGTCTGGCCTATTCTTTACATATTCTCCTCTGTCCTCATACACCTGACAACACGGAGATTAGCAAAGATTTCTTCTTTACCCAAGGGGTTAACTATTATTATTATTATTATTATTTGCTAAGCTACAACCCTAGCTGGAAAAGCAAAATGCTATAAGCCCAGGGGCCCCAACAGGGAAAATAGCCCAGTAAGGAAAGGAAAGAAGGAAAAATAAAATATTTTAAGAGTAACATTAAAATAAATATTTCCTATATAAACTATGAAAACTTTAACAAAACAAGAGGAAGAGAAATTAAATAGAATAGTGTGCCTGATTGTACCCTCAAGCAAGAGAACTCTAACCCAAGACAGTGGAAGACCATGGTACAGAGGCTATGGCACTACCCAAGACTAGAGAACAATGGTTTGATTTTGGAGTGTCCTTCTCCTAGAAGAGCTGCTTACCATAGCTAAAGAGTCTCTTCTACCCTTACTAAGAGGAAAGTAGCCACAGAACAAATACAGTGCAGTAGTTAACCCCTTGAGCGAAGAAGAATTGTTTAGTAACCTCAGTGTTGTCAGGTGTGTGAGGACAGAGGAGAATCTGTTAAGAATAGGCCAGACTATTCGGCGTATGTGTAGGCAAAGAGAAAGAACCGTAACCAAAGAGAAGGATCCAACGTAGTACTGTCTGGCCAGTCAAAGGACCCCATAACTCTCTGGCGGTAATATTTCAACGGGCGGCTGGTGCCTTGGCCAACCTACTACCTCATTAATTGTTCAATGACCACTCACCTCTTGGTAATTGTAAAAGGAACTCTTTAGTTATAGTAAGTACAGTAGCTCTTCTTGAAGGACACTCCAAAATCAAAACATTCTATCTTATTCTATCTTATTTCTCTTCCTCTTGTTTTGTTGAAGTTTTTATAGTTAAAAATATCTATTCTGATATTACTGTTCTTAAAATATTTAATTTTTCCTTGTTTCCTTTCCTCACTGGGCTATTTTCCCTGTTGGAGCCCCTAGGCTTATAGCATTCTGCTTAACAAATAATAATAATAATAATAATAATAATAATAATAATAATAATAATAATAATAATAATAATAATAATAAGGAGCCATTTATCTAGACCTTACTAGATGTTGATACGCACTTGCTGCTGGGAAAACTAGTCGATTAGCCGGAGTGATCCCCGACCTAGCAATCGCGAGCCAAGTGCTTAACACGTGCCTCCCTCTCCCATTTATTTTTGTAAACTCGTCTCTGTTATTATTATTATTATTATTATTATTATTATTATTATTATTATTATTATTATTATTATTATTATTATTATTATTATTATTATTATTATTATTATTAAAAGCTAAGCTACAATCCTAGTTGGAAAACCAGGATGCTATAAGCTCAAGGGCTCCAACAGGGAAAATAGGCCAATGAGGCAAGGGAATAAGGAACAAAATAATCTACAAGAGAGGTGATAAACAACCAAAATAAAATATTTCAAGAACAGTAACAACGGTAAATTAGATCTTTCTTATATAAACTACAAAAAGTAGGAAGAAAAATAAGATAAAACAGCGCTCCAGAGTGTACCCTCAATTAAGAGAACTCTAGCCCAAGACAGTGGAAGACCATGGTACATAGGCTATGGCACTATCCAAGAATAGAGAACAATGGTTTGAGTTTGGATTGTCCTTCTCCTAGAAGAACTGCTTACTATAGCTAAAGAGTCTCTTCTACCCT
>NC_090725.1:332589589-332592089 GCF_036898095.1 Palaemon carinicauda
CAGCCATCTTTCTGATTTTCTTCAGGGTTTTTCAAACCATGATTCCAGAATTCCAGGATTCCAGCTATGTTTCTGATTTTCTTCAGAACCCAACTCGATAAATTTCTTCAAGGATTCCAGCCATCTTTCTGATTTTCTTCAGGGTTTTTCAAACCATGATTCCAGAATTCCAGAATTCCAGGATTCCAGCTATGTTTCTGATTTTCTTCAGAACCCAACTCGATAAATTTCTTCAAGGATTCCAGCCATCTTTCTGATTTTCTTCAGGGTTTTTCAAACCATGATTCCAGAATTCCAGAATTCCAGGATTCCAGCTATGTTTCTGATTTTCTTCAGAACCCAACTCGATAAATTTCTTCAAGGATTCCAGCCATTTTTCTGATTTTCTTCAGGGTTTTTCAAACCATGATTCCAGAATTCCAGGATTCCAGCTATGTTTCTGATTTTCTTCAGAACCCAACTCGATAAAGTTCTTCAAGGATTCCAGCCATCTTTCTGATTTTCTTCAGGGTTTTTCAAACCATGATTCCAGAATTCCAGGGTTCCAGCTATGTTTCTGATTTGCTTCAGAACCCAACTCGATAAATTTCTTCAAGGATTCCAGCCATCTTTCTGATTTTCTTCAGGGTTTTTCAAACCATGATTCCAGAATTCCAGAATTCCAGGATTCCAGCTATGTTTCTGATTTTCTTCAGAACCCAACTCGATAAATTTCTTCAAGGATTCCAGCCATCTTTCTGATTTTCTTCAGGGTTTTTCAAACCATGATTCCAGAATTCCAGGATTCCAGCTATGTTTCTGATTTGCTTCAGAACCCAACTCGATAAATTTCTTCAAGGATTCCAGCCATCTTTCTGATTTTCTTCAGGGTTTTTCAAACCATGATTCCAGAATTCCAGAATTCCAGGATTCCAGCTATGTTTCTGATTTGCTTCAGAACCCAACTCGATAAATTTCTTCAAGGATTCCAGCCATCTTTCTGATTTTCTTCAGGGTTTTTCAAACCATGATTCCAGAATTCCAGGATTCCAGCTCTGTTTCTGATTTTCTTCAGAACCCAACTCGATAAATTTCTTCAAGGATTCCAGCCATCTTTCTGATTTTCTTCAGGGTTTTTCAAACCATGATTCCAGAATTCCAGGATTCCAGCTATGTTTCTGATTTTCTTCAGAACCCAACTCGATAAAGTTCTTCAAGGATTCCAGCCATCTTTCTGATTTTCTTCAGGGTTTTTCAAACCATGATTCCAGAATTCCAGAATTCCAGGATTCCAGCTATGTTTCTGATTTTTTTCAGAACCCAACTCGATAAATTTCTTCAAGGATTCCAGCCATCTTTCTGATTTTCTTCAGGGTTTTTCAAACCATGATTCCAGAATTCCAGAATTCCAGGATTCCAGCTATGTTTCTGATTTGCTTCAGAACCCAACTCGATAAATTTCTTCAAGGATTCCAGCCATCTTTCTGATTTTCTTCAGGGTTTTTCAAACCATGATTCCAGAATTCCAGAATTCCAGGATTCTAGCTATGTTTCTGATTTGCTTCAGAACCCAACTCGATAAATTTCTTCAAGGATTCCAGCCATCTTTCTGATTTTCTTCAGGGTTTTTCAAACCATGATTCCAGAATTCCAGAATTCCAGGATTCCAGCTATGTTTCTGATTTGCTTCAGAACCCAACTCGATAAATTTCTTCAAGGATTCCAGCCATCTTTCTGATTTTCTTCAGGGTTTTTCAAACCATGATTCCAGAATTCCAGAATTCCAGGATTCCAGCTATGTTTCTGATTTGCTTCAGAACCCAACTCGATAAATTTCTTCAAGGATTCCAGCCATCTTTCTGATTTTCTTCAGGGTTTTTCAAACCATGATTCCAGAATTCCAGAATTCCAGGATTCCAGCTATGTTTCTGATTTGCTTCAGAACCCAACTCGATAAATTTCTTCAAGGATTCCAGCCATCTTTCTGATTTTCTTCAGGGTTTTTCAAACCATGATTCCAGAATTCCAGAATTCCAGGATTCCAGCTATGTTTCTGATTTGCTTCAGAACCCAACTCGATAAATTTCTTCAAGGATTCCAGCCATCTTTCTGATTTTCTTCAGGGTTTTTCAAACCATGATTCCAGAATTCCAGAATTCCAGGATTCCAGCTATGTTTCTGATTTGCTTCAGAACCCAACTCGATAAATTTCTTCAAGGATTCCAGCCATCTTTCTGATTTTCTTCAGGGTTTTTCAAACCATGATTCCAGAATTCCAGAATTCCAGGATTCCAGCTATGTTTCTGATTTTCTTCAGAACCCAACTCGATAAATTTCTTCAAGGATTCCAGCCATCTTTCTGATTTTCTTCAGGGTTTTTCAAAACCATGATTCCAGAATTCCAGAATTCCAGGATTCCAGCTATGTTTCTGATTTTCTTCAGAACCCAACTCGATAAATTTCTTCAAGGATTCCAGCCATCTTTCTGATTTTCTTCAGGGTTTTTCAAACCATGATTCCA
>NC_090725.1:332604589-332614589 GCF_036898095.1 Palaemon carinicauda
CCTATGCAATATTTACCCTGAATTCCTGCATCGACATGGCTATAAAAGCTTGAAATTGATTGCTTTTCAGAAACAAAAGAGGGTCATAAATCTTCAAAATATGAAAGACTCTAGCTACAGTAAGCAGCTCTTCTAAGAGTACACTTCCAAAACAAACCCTTGTTCTCTAGTCTTTGGTAGAGCCTTAGCCTCTGTACTATGGTCTTCCACTGTCTTGGGGTAGAGTCCCCTTGCTTTAAGAGTACACTCAGGCCCATTATTCTATTTGAATCTTCATTTCCTTTCCTAAATGGGCTATTTTTCCTATTGGGGCCATTGGGCTTATAGCATCCTGCCTTTCCAACTAGGATTTTAGTTTAGCTAATAATAATAATAATAATAATAATAATAATAATAATAATAATAATAATAATACATCGTCTGTAATTCCATCAGCCATGGGAGGATGCAGGGTCAACCATTATGGCTTAGGCCATATCCCTTTCATAATTTGGGAGGTGGACATATAATTTTCCCTATATTTCTTTTCCCCTTCACCAAAGAGGCTCTTCTGAAACTCACAAAATTTACATCTCCCCTGTCACGCTGAGCGGCATTTCCAAACTGTTCGGTCTCTCCCCCCATCTCTAGGGTAGGGAGGAGATGGAGTAGTCATACCCTAGTGAGAAGGGGTTTCCCCGAGAGGTAGTTATGAAAGGGGGGAACGGGTTTGAAGGATTGAATCTGTATGTGTGCTCATGTTATTAATATTATTATTATTATTATTATTATTTTTATTATTATTACTTGCCAAGCTACAACCCTAATTGGAAAAGCAGGATGCTATAAGCCCAAGGACTCCAAGAGGGAAAATAGCCCAGTGACGAAAGGAAACAAGAAAAATAAAACATTTTAAGAACAGTAACAACATTAGAATAAATATTTCCATTATACACTATAAAATTTTTAACAAAATAAGTAGAAGAGAAATAAGATAGAATAGCGTGCCGAAGTGTACCCTCAAGCAAGAGAACTCTAACCCAAGATAGTGGAACACCATGGTACCGAGGCTATGGCACTACATATGTGTACATATCTAAATATTTACCCGTCCTTTTGACGGGTTACGCATACTAATGACATTAGAGTCCACTTCTTTCGGGGTCTAAAAGATCTCTCTCCTCCTCCTGAAATTTCCGTCTCTTGGATTATTTTTCATTTTAGTGAAAACTGGAATTATAAATTCAAAAGGGTCTGGAGTGACCTCTCCTGGAAGTGTCTTGTTGCAGTGTTCCCCCTTGGCATATCTAATTCCTTATTTGCAGCTGAATAAAGCTCATCGTATTTCAGCATTCTTTTGGGGTTAATTTACTCTCCTAAGACAAAACGGTAATCTAAAAGTGATGATTTCATTCATTCTGCCTTTTTATATATAGTTAATGGTAATCTCAAAAATGATGATTTCATATTCTTTTTGCCTTTTTATATATAGTTAATGGTAATCTCAAAAATTATGATTTCATATTCTTTCTGCCTTTTTATATATAGTTAATAGCTATCTCAAAAATGATGATTTCGTATTCATTCTGCCTTTTTATATGTAGTTAATGGTAATCTCAAAAATGATGATTTCATTAATTCTGCCTTTTTATACATAGTTAATGGTAATCTCAAAAATGATGATTTCATATTCATTCTGCCTTTTTATATGTAGTTAATGGTAATCTCAAAAATGATGATTTCATATTCTTTCTGCCTTTTTAAATATAGTTAATGGCAATCTCAAAAATTATGATTTCATATTCTTTCTGTCTTTTTATATATAGTTAATGGTAATCTCAAAAATGATGATTTCATTAATTCTGCCTTTTTATATATAGTTAATGGTAATCTCAAAAATGATGATTTCATTAATTCTGCCTTTTTATATATAGTTAATGGTAATCTCAAAAATGATGATTTCATTAATTCTGCTTTTTTATACATAATTAATGGTAATCTCAAAAATTATAATTTCATTAATTCTGCCTTTTTATATATACTTAATGAAATGGTTTTTGTCAATCTATTGGAAATGACCCTGCCTCGCGATCTGTTGTACTGGGGTTCGAGACCCCTTGAGCTCGATAGTTTCAGGTAGTGTCTGCAACCTCATCATCTTTGTGAGCAAAAGATGGGAGGTTTCTTGTTATTTTTACTGTATAAATTAATTACTATGTTTAGTATTGGAATCATTTCAGGAACAAATCAAAACTTCAATATATATCGTTTGCTACATAGTTAGATAGATACATAGATAGACAGATAGATAGATAGATAGATAGATAGATAGTATTTGTATTTGTATTGGTATTCTATTACTTCACACTATATCACATGACGTTGTTAATAGTTTATATAGGACATATCCGTTTTGACGCTGTTACTGTTTTTAGAATGATATATGGTTAATTTATTCTCATCATTTATTTATTCCCTTATTTCTTTTCCTCACTGGGCTATTGTTCCCTGCTGGAGCCCTTGGGCTTATGGCATCTTGCTTTTCCAACTAGGGTTTTAGCTTGGCTAGTAATAATAATAATAGGTCTACTTGCTGCGTCAAGAGCAGCCATTGCCTGACCCTCCCTGGGCTTGGATATTGATCATATTGATATATGGTCAGTCTCTAGGGTTCTGTCCTCCTAGGCAACTATAGTCCATTTCTTTTATCGAGGTAGATTTGCACCGACTCGCGGCAGTGCCCTTTTAGCTCGGAAAATTTTCCTGATCGCTGATTGGTTAGAATTATCTCGTCCAACCAATCAGCGATCAGGAAACTTTTCCGAGCTAAAAGGGCACCGCTGCGAGTCGGTGCAAATCTGCTTCGCTAAAAGAAATTGACTATAGGGCATTGTCACTGTCCCTTGCCTCTGTCATACACAAGTGACTTTTTAAAACCTTGATTTGTGGTCAAATAAGAATCAAAATTTCCTTCCTAGAAGAGGAGGAATTTTCCCAATCTCGCTTCTGGAACTTACGGGTTCGAAATAATAACTAGTTTTAAACTTTCCCTGTTAACAAGGAAAGCTTAAGAAAAGTTTTCTTACAAGAATAACATTCCTTCCTCCTTTTTTTTTATTGATTATCTATCAGTGGTTTTTTTTATTGGTTATAAATTTAAAACATTTGATACAAAAGAAAATTTCATGATAATGATTTATCACGACTTGGAAAACTGTACAAAAATAGCAAAACTAGAGGGGCACACAATAGAGAGCAGAACTCCGCCGCGGCATCTTATTTCTCGACCTTTTATTCGACCTTGACCTTGACCTTTGACCGTACCATGTACTAATTAGCGTAGATTTCCACACATTCAAATATGAACGAAGCTTGAAGTCCCTGTTACAAGGATGTCCAAACTTATGGCTGAATACGTGAAATGGATATTTTGCTTGACCGTGACCTTGACCTTTCCTCATGAAACTGTTCAAAAACAAACGCACAAAAAGGGGGTAAAACAAAAACAGTGGTAACAGAAACATGTTTCACACCACATTCTGAATTAATAAACAACTATTGAATATGTTCGTAATACTAGGCAGGCAGTTAATTCTAATAGCCAGGCCTTCTCCATCCTGTGGCTCAATACTACGCAGTACTCTAGAAGTTTTATTCCAGCTGTTACCAAGTTGTGGAATGATCTTCCTAATCGGGTAGTTGAATCAGTAGAACTTCAAAAGTTCAAAGTTGGAGCAAATGTTTTTATGTTGACCAGCCTGACATGAGTCTTTTTATAGTTTATATATGACATATTTGTTTTTGACGTTGTTAATAGTTTATATATGACATATTTGTTTTGACGGTACTTTTTTTAGAATGATTTATTGTTAATTTGTTTTCATCATTTATTTATTTCCTTATTTCCTTTCCTCACTGGGCTATTTTTCCCTATTGGAGCCCCTGTGCTTTTCCAACCAGGGTTGTAGCTTGGCTAGTAATAATAACAATAATACTTCGGATAGCAAGGTTGGTAGCGTCGCGGATTTCTATTACAGAGGTCCCGAGTTCGGTCCCCGCCAGGGACGCGAATACCGTGAGACCTTCTACCAGGGGGGGGGGGGGGGGGGGGGGGTTACTTCCACGTGGCGCCTGGGGGGAGGTTAGAGGGGACTAGTGATAGTCCCAGCTGGCTAATGGTCGCCCGAGGAGAACGATGTAAATCGTCTCAGTGGAGACCTAAAACCCGCAACATTAACATTAACATTAATAATAATAATCAGCGCTGACGCCCCTCTCCAACCAAGCTAGGAGCAGGTAGAACTATATGCTCCCCAAACCAACCCCATATCCTTGACTCACAACGATGGGGTGAGGTTCAAGGTCTATATATCTGGACCGTGGTGAGGATGCAGACACTTCAAGAAACTATCGAGTGTGAGCGCGTTTGCAATAGCCCACCACAATCCTAAGGAAGGGCAAACGTTATTGTGCTCTTAAAAATTAGGTTTAAAAATTACGTAATCCTGCCAAATCCTTATCTAAAGCCGTCCATACGCAAGGTTAAAAAGAAAGGCTAAGGAAAAAGGACACTCCAAAATGAAACCATCGTTCTCTAATCTTGGGTTGCGACATATCCTCTGTACCATGGTCTTCCACTGTCTTGGGTTAGAGTTCTCTTGTTTAGGGTACACTCGGACAGACTATTCTATCTTTCTCCCTCCTTATTTTGTTAAAGTTTTTAACGTTTATAGAGATAATATTTATTTTAATGTTGTTACTATTCTTTGAATATTTTATTTTTCCATGTTTCCTCTCCTCACTAAGCTATTTTCCTGTTGGGGCACCTGGGCTTATAGCATCCTGGTTTTCTAACTAGGGTTGTAGCCTAGCAAGTAATAATAATAATAATAATAATAATAATAATAATAGCTACATGTTGCCAAGAATGTTTTAGATAGCTTATCAAAAAATTGTCTAAGCCAAATACACTTAATAGCCTTCATATTGTCTCTATTGATTATTTAAGTTTTTTTTTTTCAAAGCCAAATACACTTAATAGCCTTCATATTGTCTCTATAGATTATTTAAGTTTTTTCTTAGTCCGATTAGGATTTCTACTCACTGATTTTCATACAGATATCAGTAGGTGAAATACTGAAGTTACACAACAGAGAGAGTGAGAGAGAGAGAGAGAGAGAGAGAGAGAGAGAGAGAGAGAGAGAGAGAGAGAGAGAGAGAGAGAGAGAGAGAAGTGGGGTAAGGACCATTCCTCCCAAAAATACTTATTCTCTCTCATAGGATTATCGGTTTATAGGGAAATACATATATATGTATATATATATATATATATATATATATATATATATATATATATATATATATATATATATATATATATATATAACTGTTTTTGCTCGGGTGCGCGATTACTCTATCTATTATTCATCCTTATAAAAAAAATTCACACAATTTTATGGCTTTCATCTTGACAAATGAAGATGAATATTTCCCGTAAAACTGAAAAATGGTCAAAAGCCAAAACCTCTCTCTCTCTCTCTCTCTCTCTCTCTCTCTCTCTCTCTCTCTCTCTGTCGTCATCCATATCCTCAGTATTTAGGGGAGATCCTAAGAAAATCTCCCAACTACAAAATAGTATTCTTACAGTATTTTGAAACGTTGTCTCTATAATGAGAGTTCTGGCACAATAGCAGAATAAATGCATAAAATATCTAAACATTTTAAGGAGAAAACAGAGAATTCATCTAGGAGAAGGACATTCCAAAATCAAACCATTGTTCTCTAGTCTTGGGTAATGCCATACCCTTCGTACCATGCTCTTCCACTGTCTTGGGTTAGAGTTCTCTTGCTTGAGGGTACACTCGGGCACGCTGCTATGTATTGTTTCCCTTCTATTTGTTTTATTAAAGTTTTTTATTGTTTATATACGAAATGTTCATTTAAATGTTGTTACTGTTCTTAAAATATTTTAATTGTTAATTTACTTCTCTTATTTTCGTGTTTCCTTTCCTCCCTGGGCTATTTTCCTTGTTGGAGCCCCTGGGTTTATCGCATCCTGATTTTCCAACTAGGGTTGTAGCTTAGGAAGCAATAATAATAATAAAAACAATTTTTCACTCAAGGGGTTGTGGTGGCCTATTGGAACCGTCCCTAACAGACGAACTGCTGGACGGGAGTTCGAGTCCCGCTCAAGCTCGATAGTTCCTTTAGTGTCTGCAACCTCATCATCCTTGTGAGCTAAGGATGGAGTGTCTGTGGAGCCTTTAGATCTACCTGCTGAGTCATCAGCAGCCATTGTCTGGCCTTCCCTGGTTGAGAGGGGGTTTGGGCGCTCAGTTTCTAGGGCATTGTCACTGTCTCTTGTCGTCTCTGCCATTATTATTATTATTATTATTATTATTATTATTATTATTATTATTGTTGTTGTTGTTGTTGTTGTTGTTGTTGTTGTCATCATCATCATTAATATTATTATTATTATTATTATTAATTGCTAAGCTACAACCGTAGTTAGAAAAGCAGGATACTAAAGGCACAGGGGCTCCAATAGGGAAAATAGCCCAGTGAGGAAAAGAAACAAGGAAAAATAAAATATTTTAAGAACAGTAACAACATCAAAATAAACATTTCCCATATAAACTATTAAAAACTTTAACAAAACAAGATGAAGAGAAATTAGACAGAATAGTGTGCCCAAGTGTACCCTCAAGCAAGAGAACTCATGAGCTACCTTTAAACCTTAAACCTGAAGAGGTAAATTGATTCCCGGACCTATGAGGGTACACTCAGGCATACTAATCTTTCTTATTTCTCTTTCAAATGTTTTTTTTCGTCAAGTTTTTCCATTTCATATATGAAAGATTTTCTTTAATGTTGTTACTGTTCATAAAATGTTTTATTTAAATTGTTCATTACTTCTCTTGCAGTTTTTTTTTCTCACTGGGCTATTTTCCCCTGTTGGAGCCCTTGGGGTCATAGGATCCTGATTTTCCAACTAGGGTTGAAGCTTAGCTAGTAATAATAATAATAATAATAATAATAATAATAATAATAATAATAATAATAATAATTAGCATAATAATAATAATAATAATAATAATAATAATAATAATAATAATAATAATAATAATAATAATAATAATAATAATAATATTTTAGAATAATAATAATCCATCCATCCATATACCAAAGGCACTTCCCCCAATTTTGGGGGGTAGCTGACATCAACAAGAAACAAAACAAAAAAGGGGACCTCTACTCTCTATGTTCCTCCAGCCTAACCAGGGACTCAGCCGAGTTCAGCTGGTACTGCTAGGGTGCCACAGCCCAACCTCCCACATTTCCACCACAGATGAAGCTTCATACTGCTGAGTCCCCTACTGCTGCTCCTACCCTCCGCGGTCATCTAAGGCACCGGAGGAAGCAGCAGGGGCCTACTGGAACTGCGTCACAATCGCTCGCCATTCACTCCTATTTCTAGCACGCTCTCTTGCCTCTCTCACATCTATCCTCCTATCACCCAGAGCTTTCTTCACACCATCCATCCACCCAAACCTTGGCCTTCCTCTTGTACTTCTCCCATCAACTCTTGCATTCATCACCTTCTTTAGCAGACAGCCATTCTCCATTCTCTCAACATGGCCAAACCACCTCAACACATTCATATCCACTCTAGCCGCTAATTCCTTTCTTACACCCGTTCTCATCCTCACCACCTCGTTCCTGACCCTATCTACTCGAGATACACCAGCCATACTCCTCAGACACTTCATCTCTAACACATTCAATTTCTGTCTCTCCATCACTTTCATTCCCCACAACTCCGATCCATACATCACAGTTGGTACAATCACTTTCTCATATAGAACTCTCTTTACATTCATGCCCAACCCTCTATTTTTTACTACTCCCTTAACTGCCCCCAACACTTTGCAACCTTCATTCACTCTCTGACGTACATCTGCTTCCACTCCACCATTTGCTGCAACAACAGACCCCAAGTACTTAAACTGATCCACCTCCTCAAGTAACTCTCCATTCAACATGACATTCAACCTTGCACCACCTTCCCTTCTCGTACATCTCATAACCTTACTCTTACCCACATTAACTCTCAACTTCCTTCTCTCACACACCCTTCCAAATTCTGTCACTAGTCAGTCAAGCTTCTCTTCTGTGTCTGCTACCAGTACAGTATCATCCGCAAACAACAACTGATTTACCTCCCATTCATGATCATTTCTCGTCTACCAGTTTTAATCCTCGTCCAAGCACTCGAGTATTCACCTCTCTCACCACTCCATCAACATACAAGTTAAACAACCATGGCGACATCACACATCCCTGTCTCAGCCCCACTCTCACCGGAAACCAATCGCTCACTTCATTTCCTATTCTAACACATGCTTTACTACCTTTGTAGAAACTTTTCACTGCTTGCAACAACCTTCCACCAACTCCATATAGCCTCATCACATTCCACATTGCTTCCCTATCAACTCTATCATATGCTTTCTCCAGATCCATAAACGCAACATACACCTCCTTACCTTTTGCTAAATATTTCTCGCATATCTGCCTAACTGTAAAAATCTGATTCATACAACCCCTACCTCTTCTAAAACCACCCTGTACTTCCAAGATTGCATTCTCTGTTTTATCCTTAATCCTATTAATCAGTACTCTACCATACACTTTTCCAACTACACTCAACAAACTAATACCTCTTGAATTACAACACTCATGCACATCTCCCTTACCCTTATATAGTGGTACAATACATGCACAGACCCAATCTACTGGTACCATTGACAACACAAAACACACATTAAACATCTCACCAACCATTCAATTACAGTCACACCCCCTTCCTTCAACATCTCAGCTTTCACACCATCCATACCAGATGCTTTTCCTACTCTCATTTCATCTAGTGCTCTCCTCACTTCCTCTATTGTAATCTCTCTCTCATTCTCATCTCCCATCACTGGCACCTCAACACCTGGAACAGCAATTAAATCTGCCTCCATATCATCCTCAACATTCAGCAAACTTTCAAAATATTCCGCCCACCTTTTCCTTGCCTCCTCTCCTTTTAACAACCTTCTATTTCCATCTTTCACTGTCTCTTCAATTCTTGTGCCGGCCTTTCTTACTCTCTTCACTTCTTTCCAAAACTTCTTCTTATTCTCTTCATATGACTGACCCAGTCCCTGACCCCACCTCAGGTCAGCTGCCCTCTTTGCCTCACGTACCTTGTGCTTTACTTCCACCTTTTTCTCTCTATATTTTTCATACTTCTCTATACTATTACTCTGCAGCCATTCTTCAAAAGCCCTCTTTTTCTCTTCCACTTTTACCTTCATTCCTTCATTCCACCATTCACTGCCCTTCCTCATGCTGCCTCCAACAAACTTCTTGCCACATACATAATAACAATAATAATAATAATAATAATAATAATAATAATAATAATAATAATAATAATAATAATAATAATAATAATAATAATTCTTTTCTAAGCATCATATAAAATCAATCTTCGAAATTCCTGTTTAATTCTATCCCTTAATACAAACGTTTTCAAAACGAACAATAACGCAAATAACGAACATAATTGATATTCTTCTATTGGAAAGAGCCATTGATCCAATGACGTGCATGTGATTCATTTGCATTGAGTTGACTCGCTAGAAACATGATTATGCCGTAAGTGATTTAATACGACTCCGAAATACGACTCTGACGTACGACATTATTGCCTGACTTAATGCAGAGCCCGTACCATTACAAGCCATTATATTACAGCGTTCAGGATACTATTATGTAACGCTTTACTGTAAAAGCATTGTTTTATATTCATTATACATTTGCAAAATAAAAGACTTGTGGTTTTGTATTCATTATACATTTGCAAAATACAAGACTTATGCTTTATATTCATTATACAGTTGCAAAATACAAGACTTATGCTTTTATATTCAATATACATTTGCAAAATACAAGACTTAGGGTTTTATAT
>NC_090725.1:332627089-332634589 GCF_036898095.1 Palaemon carinicauda
AAAAAACATTCCTTCGAACTATGAGATACAGTCACGAGGATTCTATTATTTAAAGTCTTCCTTTAAGAAACAATGTTTTTTTCACTTAAATACACGGTCCCAGGCTGGGATCGATCTACTGCCACGCAAAAGCTAGGCGAAAACGTTACCTTTATATTAACGTAATGAGAAAATATCCCTTCAAACTAAGAGATATAGTCGACGACTCTCTTATGCAAAGTCCTCCTATAAGAGTATTATTATTAAGTTTTTATTTTTTTTTTCACTTAAATACACGGTCCCAGGCTGGGATCGATCTGCTGCCAGGCGAATGCTAGGCGAAAACGTTACCTTTGCATTAACGTCCTCCTTTAAGATTATTATATACAAAGTTTTTTTTTTTTTTTTTTTTTTTTTTTTTTTTTTTGACTCCTGAAATTTGTTGTTGCGCTCTTTTCGTCGCAAGACTTACGGCATCTTACGACATCGATGTCGCAGGGGCAATTTCCCCTCAAAATTTACGGCAACCGTAAACCACAAGGCTTGGCAATATCGTTGCAATAACTATGTCGGGAGACATGTTTTTTACCTTGAGAATTTTCAACAGTGTTAAAAATACCTCTTTATTCTTTTAAACCTTCTTACGAGATGTTACATTAAACTGCTTTGGATTATTGGATATTTCTTATAAATTGGACTACCTTTATTTTTTTTTTAAGAAATTATCAATGATAGGATTAAAATTTATTAATTTTGCTTACTCATAACGATATATTTGAATATGTAAATACACACATACACAAATCAGACACACACACGCACGCGCACACACATATTATGTACACACATATATATAAATTTTATATATATAATTATATATATATATATATATATATATATATATATATATATATATACATATATATATATATATATATATATATATATATATATATATATATATATATATATATATATATATATAAAAATATATATATATATATATATATATATATATATATATATATATATATATATATATATATATATATATATATATATATATATATACAGAGAGAGAGAGAGAGAGAGAGAGAGAGAGAGAGAGAGAGAGAGAGAGAGAGAGAGAGAGAGAGAGAGAGAGAGAGAGAGTATATAATTTACATACATACATAAATATACATATATAGTGTCTTTGTGTCACACACACATATTTACTGTATATACTGGTACGCATCCCGTCCAAAATGACCTAAAATATGAACACAAACACATAAGCATATATATATATATATATATATATATATATATATATATATATATATATATATATATATATATACATATATATATATATATATATATATATATATATATATGCATATATATACATATATACATATATATATATATATATATATATATATATATATATATATATATATATATATATAATATATATACATATATATCTCATTATTATTACAAGCTTAGCTACAACCCTAGTTGGAAAAGCAAGATCCTATAAGTCTAAGGGCTCCAACAAGGGAAAATGGCCCAGTGAGGAGAGGAAATAAGGAAGTGAGTAAAAGATATGAAATATAATGAACAACTGAAATACAAAAAGAACAAAGTTTTACACTGATTAACAATGTTAATCTTCATTTATAGATATTTTTAGAAAAGATTTCTAAAAAAATATCCTCATCATCAAAATTAGTGTCTTCAGGAAAGTTACGAAGAGCAATTTAGATACAAAAAGAAGAAAATTATATACCGATTAACATCATTGATGTTCATTTATAAATATTTTTTTTAGAAAACGTCATCATCAAAATCAAAACCATTGATTTCAGTGAAGTTAGGAAACGCAGCTTAGATACGCAAAAAAATGAACTTAGATTTTCTGTTATGGATAATTAGAATATAAAAAAGAAGAAAGTTGTAGACTAATTAACATCGTTAATGTTTATTCATGGATGCTTTTTAGAAAATATCAATATCAAAATCAATGACTCCAGTGATGTTATTTAGAGCAATTTAGATACAAAAAAAAAGAAAAAAAAAAAGTTGATGTTTACTCACAGACCATTTTAGAAAAATATCACTATCAAAATCAATGACTCCAGTGATGTTACTTGAGAGCAATTTAGATTAAAAAAAAAAGTTGATGTTCGCTTACAGACCATTTTAGAAAAGTATCATTATCAAAATCAATGACTCCAGTGATGTTACTTGAGCAATTTACATAAAAAAAAAAAAAAAGAAAAAAAAAAGTTGATGTTTACTCACAGACCATTTTAGAAAAATATCACTATCAAAATCAATGACTCCAGTGATGTTACTTGAGAGCAATTTAGATTAAAAAAAAAAGTTGATGTTCGCTTACAGTCCATTTTAGAAAAGTATCATTATCAAAATCAATGTCTCCAGTGATGTTACTTGAGAGCAATTTAGATTAAAAAAAAAGTTGATGTTCGCTTACAGACCATTTTAGAAAAGTATCATTATCAAAATCAATGACTCCAGTGATGTTACTTGAGAGCAATTTAGATTAAAAAAAAAGTTGATGTTCGCTTACAGACCATTTTAGAAAAGTATCATTATCAAAATCAATGACTCCAGTGATGTTACTTGAGAGCAATTTAGATTAAAAAAAAAAGTTGATGTTCGCTTACAGACCATTTTAGAAAAGTATCATTATCAAAATCAATGACTCCAGTGATGTTACTTGAGCAATTTACATAATAAAAAAAAAAAAATAAAAAATAAAAGTTGATGTTTGCTCACAGACCATTTTAGAAAAAGATCATTATCAGAATCAATGACTCCAGTGATGTTACTTGAGAGCAATTTAGATTAAAAAAAAAAGTTGATGTTCGCTTACAGACCATTTTAGAAAAGTATCATTATCAAAATCAATGACTCCAGTGATGTTACTTGAGAGCAATTTAGATTAAAAAAAAAAGTTGATGTTCGCTTACAGACCATTTTAGAAAAGTATCATTATCAAAATCAATGACTCCAGTGATGTTACTTGAGCAATTTACATAATAAAAAAATAAAAAATAAAAAAAATAAAAGTTGATGTTTGCTCACAGACCATTTTAGAAAAATATCATTATCAGAATCAATGACTCCAGTGATGTTACTTGAGAGCAATTTAGATTAAAAAAAAAAGTTGATGTTCGCTTACAGACCATTTTAGAAAAGTATCATTATCAAAATCAATGACTCCAGTGATGTTACTTAGAGCAATTTAGATAAAGAAAAAAAAAAAAAAGTCGATGTTCGCTTACGGACCATTTTAGAAAAATATCATCATCAATATCAATGACCCCAGTGATGTTACTTGAGAGCAATTTAGATAAAAAAAAAAAGTTGATGTTTGCTCACAGACCATTTTAGAAAATATCATCATCAAAATCAATGACTCCAGTGATGTTACTTAGAGCAATTTAGATAAAAAAAAAAGTTGATGTTTGCTCACAGACCATTTTAGAAAATATCATCATCAAAACCAATGACTCCAATGATGTTACTTAGAACAATTTAGATACGGGAAAAAAAGTTGATGTTTGCTCAGCGACCATTTTATAAAAATGCCATCATCAAAATCAAAATCATTGACTTCAAGGAATTTACATAACGCAATTAGGACACGCAAAAAGGAAACTTCGATTTTCTATTGTATCTCCCTCGCTCAGTCTGTCTCGCTTTTACTTACCCAGAACGTCATTTTATTCCATCTTTGTTTAATTCACTGGGAAAGATTTGTCATGAGTCGAAGAGATGAAAGGGAGCTCGTGAATACAGCGTCATTTACCGATTCCTGAAATCAGTTCAAAGAGACATTCAACGTGTTGATGATCTCTCTCTCTCTCTCTCTCTCTCTCTCTCTCTCTCTCTCTCTCTCTCTCTCTCTCTCTCTCTCTCTCTCTCTCTCTCTGTCGCTTTGTGTTCGATACCCGGAAATCATTCGGGCAGCAAAGCCTTGATCTTTTTCTCTTACTTGTTTGCTAAACATCCTAGGAATAATGTTAGTTCATCTTTATATACATATATATATATATATATATATATATAGATATATATATATATATATATAAATATATATATATATATATATATATATATATATATATATGTATATATATATATAAATATATATATATATATATATATATATATATATATATATATATATATATATATATATTAACTCATATTATTATCATTATTATTATTATTATTATTATTATTATTATTATTATTATTATTATTATTATTGTTATATATATATATATATATATATATATATATATATATATATATATATATATATATATATATATAGTATATGTATGTCTATATTATTATTATTACTACTACTACTAATATTATTATTATTATTATTATTATTATTATTATTATTATTATTATTATTATTATTATTATTATTATTAGCTAAGCTACAACCCTAGTTGGAAAAACAAGATGCTATAAGCCCAAGGGCTCCAACAGGGAAAAATAGCCCAGTGAGGAAAGGAAATAAGGAAACAAATAAACGATATAAGTAATGAATATTAAAGAAAAATATTTTATAAACATTAACAACATTAAAACGGATATTTGATTTATAAACTATTATAGGACTTATGCAAGGACTTTTATATATATATATATATATATATATATATATATATATATATATATATATATATATATATATATTTATATATATATATATATATATATATTCACATATATATAAATGTATATATATGGCATCTGACCGGCCGAGATTCGAACCTTGTTCCAGGATACTTGTATGGCAGTGAAAGTACCGTTTAGCCCATGGTACTGTTAAGAGTTCTTGCTTGAAGGAACACTCGGGCAAATTATTCCATCTTATTTCTCTTCCTTCTTGATTTTATTTTTTGTTTTTGAAGTTTTTATAGTTTATATATGAAATATTTATTGTATTGTTGCTACTGTTCTTCAAATATTCTATTTGAACTGTTCATCACTTCTCTTGTAGTTTATTTATTTCCTTTCCTCACGAGGCTATTTTTCCTCAGTGGAGCCCTTGGGCTTATAGCATCCTGCTTTTTGAACTAGGGTTGTAGCTTAGATAATAATAATAATAATAATAATAATAATAATAATAATAATAATAATAATAATAATAACGGAAGGTCTATTATAACGTTATGACTGTTCTTAAAATATTTTATTCTAATTTTTCATACCTTCTCTTGTAGTTTACTTATTTCCTTTCCTCACTGGGCTATTTTTCCTTGGTGGAGCCCTTGGGCTTATAGCATGCTGCTTTCCCAACTAGGATTGTAGCTTAGCTAGTAATAATAATAATAATAATAATAATAATAATAATAATAATAATAATAATAATAATAATAATAATAATAATAATAATAACGGAAGGTCTATTATAACGTTATGACTGTTCTTAAAATATTTTATTTTAATTTTTCATACCTTCTCTTGTAGTTTACTTATTTCCTTTCCTCACTGGGCTATTTTTCCTTGGTGGAGCCCTTGGGCTTATAGCATGCTGCTTTTCCAACTAGGATTGTAGCTTAGCTAGTAATAATAATAATAATAATAATAATAATAATAATAATAATGATAATAATAATAAAAATAATGATAATAATAAAAATAATAATTGAAGGTCTATTTTAATGTTGTTAATGTTCTTAAAATATTTAATTTTAATTGTTCATTACTTCTCTTGTAGTTTATTTCTTTCCTTTCTTCACTGGGCTATTTTCCCTATTGGAGCCCTTGGGCTTATAGCATGCTGCTTTTCCAACTAGTGCTGTAGCCTATCTAATAATAATAATAATAATAATAATAATAATAATGGAAGGTCTATAGTAATGTTGTTACTGTTCTCAAAATATTTTAATTGTTCATAATTTCTCTTTTAGTATATTCATTTCCTTTCCTCATTGGGCTATTTTCCCAGTTGGAGCCCCTGGGCTTATGGAATCCTGCTTTTCCAACTAGGGTTGTAGCTTAGCTAATAATAATAATAATAATAATAATAATAATAATAATAATAAGAAGAAGAAGAAGAAGAACAACAACAACAACAACAACAACAACAAACACACCGCAACGCTGAAATACAATAATGAAATAGAACCTGTACCAATGCCACGATATTAGACACACAAAAGGACACGCCCTGACCTATTGATCTCAAACAAACACTGACATAAAAGAATGTAGCCTGAACATTATGCAAATCTGGCCCCCATTAATACAGGGATTTTCTCCACGTCAACCACTCCTCAGTCATTGGTCCTGGGATACATTCTCAACACAGTCTGAAGTACAATTATCCAGTAAAGCTTTCAGTTATAATACACTGGAAAATGCAAATAAACACATTTGAAAACTAGAGGGGAACTCGGTGAATCACAAACCTCCACCGCAGCAGGTTATTTCTCGACCTTTTGCACCGACCTTAACCTTTACCTTTGACCTTAACATTTATCAATTGGCGTGGATTTTCATACACTCAAATATAAACCAGTTTGAAGTCTGTGGTAATGATGTCCAGACTTATGGCTGATTACGTGAATTGAACAATTTGCTTGACCATGACCTTGATCTTTGACCTTGACCTTCCAAAATTTAATCATTTCCAGATCCTTATATAACAGTTGATCCCTGCAAGTTTCATTACTCTAAGATTAAAATTGTGGCCAGGAAGCTGTTCACGAATCAAAAAAAAAAAAAAAAAAACACACACACAAACACAAACACACATACAGAGGCGAAAACATACGGTGTATTTTCATATACAGTCGGATACAGGAACTCCTGGTACACCTCACTCTAAGGAAGTGAGCACAACCACTGTGAGGCGAGTTCCAGGATCTAGCCAAAACCACCATTATTCTTTGGTTACTTGCAACGAAGTAAGGGTGTGACAAGGTATACTTTTTTTCAGAGCAAGGTGTAATACGGAGTCCTGTGTCCAATTGTACGTTGACTTTGAAATCCAAATGTTCACGATATTCATCTAGCTAACCTTGAGCATTAAGAAGAGATGCAGTGCCACTTTTGGTATTAAATCACAAAGATAACAGTTGTGATAAGATGTACTATGTGCCCCTAATTACCCACCATAAGTCGAGTTATAATAAAGGAGTTTTTCTGCGAATAATTATATCAATTATCATTTCTTTATACATATATATATATATATATATATATATATATATACACATATATATATATATATATATATATATATATATATATATATATATATTTATATACATATACATACACACATATGTCTATATATAATACAAACACACACACACACACACACATATATATATATATATATATATATATATATATATATATATATATATATATATATATATATATATATGTGTATATATACACACACACACATATATATATATATATATATATATATATATATATATATATATATATATATATATGCAGTAT
>NC_090725.1:332639589-332687089 GCF_036898095.1 Palaemon carinicauda
GAAATTTAACTTTGGTTTAAATTTATGACCTACATTTTTTCTCACAATATTCTTACGTTTTCTCCTTTCTAGAAATTCAACTTTGGTTTAAATTTATGACCTATATTTTTTCTCACAATATTCTTACGTTTTCTCCTTTCTAGAAATTTAACTTTGGTTTAAATTTATGACCTACATTTTTTCTCACAATATTCTTACGTTTTCTCCTTTCTAGAAATTCAACTTTGGTTTAAATTTATAACCTACATTTTTCTTCTCACAATATTCTTACGTTTTCTCCTTTCTAGAAATTTAACTTTGGTTTAAATTTATGACCTACATAATTTCCTTAATTTCTAGTACCTTTTCTAGATACTATGAATTTCTAATCTATTGTAAAATCTATTTCACATTTTAATTAGACTCCTTAGCCATGGTAAGCAGCTCTTCTAGGAGGACACTCCAAAATCAAACCATTGTTCTCTAGTCTTGGGTAGTCCCATAGCCTCTGTACCATGGTCTTCCACTGTCTTGGGTTAGAGGCCTCTTGCTTGAGGGTAAATTCAGGCGAATTATTCTATCTTGTTTCTCTTCCTTTCGTTATTTTATAGTTTTTATCAACTTGTATATTTCAGTTTTTATAGTTTTATAAATTTTTATTGTTCTTAAACTTATTTTCTAGTTTTGCCTTATTTCCTTTCTTCACTGGGCTACTTTCCCTGCTGGAACCCTCGGGCTTCTAGCATCCTGCTTTTACAACTAGGGTTGTAGCTTAGCACGTAATAATAATAATAATAATAATAATAATAATAATAATAATAATAATAATAATAATAATAATAATAATAATAATAATAACTCTACTGCAATGTATATAACCCTATATAAAACAATAAGCATTATGTTATATGTCATTATATTCATTCCATAGCTATTTTATTATTTCATCATTATTCCAGGCAACTAAATCTCTTTAAATAAATTATGGATTAAAAACAATTATGAAAACATAAAGGAAATTAAATTGTAAAATATTTACTTTAGTCACTGCGAGTCTGAATACGAAACGTTCTCTCTTATGACAAATAAATACGATATGACCATTTTCTATGCAATAGATGGTGTACTATAGTATATATAGTCGGTTTCTCAAAGGATCACGGAAGGTTACATTGATTTTAAACATAGACCATATTATGTAATGAAGTAAATGAAAACATACACACAATGACATACAAATATATACACACAATTATATACAAACAGATACGCACATGTAACAAACACACGCACAAACTTTCTTATTTTATACGACACTAAGAAGACGAAGGTACAAACTCTAATCAAGTCTTTTCACTTTCCATCTCGTGGCTAAAGAACATCATACACATATATGTATATATACGATGTTCTAGTATATTTGTTCCCATTGTGCGTCCAATGATATCAATAAGTTTTTCTTTTTTACATTTTCTTCACTCACACACACACATACACACACACACAGCTCTATATATATACAGTATATATATATATATATATATATATATATATATATATATATATATATATATATATATATATATATATATATATATATATATATATATATATACATACTTATATATATATATATACTTATTTATATAAATATATATATATATATATATATATATATATATATATATATATATATATATATATATACGCACATATATGCAAGCACACACACAGATTTAGAAGGTAGACAAACGAAAGCTGATACTTTAGCCCAGTTAGGAAAGGAAACAAACAAACTACAAGAGATTTAACGAACAATCAATATAAAATATTTTAAGAACAAACCCCATTGAATTAGACCTCTCATATATAAACTATAAAAAGTTAAAAAAACAAGAGGAAAAAAAATAGATAGAATAGTGTGCCCAAATGTACCCTTAATCAAGAGAACTCTAACCCAAGACAGTGGACGACCATGGTACAAGATTAGAGAACAATGGTTTGATTTTGGAGTATCCTTCTCCTAGAGATTGAGTTTTCCATCATACTATGTTAAAACAATATATGTCACTACTATTGTGCTTATAAGGATTTTAGTAATAATGTTAAAAAAAAAAATGCGGTATATCTCATTTAAGCATAAACATTGCCTTTGCAATTTACTTTCCTCTTGGTAAGGGTAGAATAGACTCTTTAGCTATGGTAAGCGGCTCTTCTAGGAGGAGGCCATTCCAAAATCAAAGCGTTGTTCTCTAGTCTTGGTTACTGCCATAGCCTTTGTACCATGGTCTTCCACTGTCTCTTGGGTTAGAATTCTCTTAGTTGAGGGTACACTCGGGCACACTATTCTAATTTCTCTTCCTCTTCTTTTGTTAAAGTTTTTTATAGTTAATATAGGAAATATTTTAATGATGTTACTGTTCTTATATCTTATTTTCCCTTGTTTCCTTTCCTCACTGGGCTGTTTTCCCTGTTGGAGCCCCTGGGCTTATAGCATCCTGCTTTTCCAACTATGGTTGTGGCTTAGCAAGTAATAATAATAATAATAATAATAATAACTAAGTTTTGAAATATGCCCATATATCTGCCTGTGTTGTCCCGTCTTTATATTCAATGTTATTTCTTCTGCTTATGTCCACATATCTGCCTTTTTTTCTCCCATTAGTATAAGAATAATAACTATAGTCAATTCTTTTTAGTGAGGTAGATTTGCACCGACTCTCAGCGGTGCCCTTTTATCTCGGAAAAGTTTGCTGATCGCTGATTGGTTGGACAAGATAATTCTAACCAATCAGCGATCAAGGAAACTTTTCCGAGCTTAAAAGGGCACCGCTGCGAGTCTGTGCAAATGCGCCTCATTAAAAGAAATTGACTTGAGATATCAAATCTAAGATCATCTAACACTGAAATCCCTATTGCAGATGATTTTCGAGTTATGTGCCCTCATGGTGATATGGTGCTCGCCAGCCATCAGCCAAGAAACACCGCACTTGATATGTGGCACCTGTGAGTGTCTGTACCACACCAGTCCTTTTGATGTTGACTGCAGAAACCAGGAGCTTCATGAAGTAAGAGAAAAACTATTCTTTAGTTTTATACTGTAAAAGTTATTCACATAAATCAACCTTCCTTAAGGATCTATCCTTAATACACAAATTCAAACATTTCAATAAAAGTTATTCACATAAATCAACTTTCCTTAAGGATCTATCCTTAATACACAAATTCAAACATTTCAATCAGATATTGACTTCTTTCGCTGTTGGTTGTGGTAGCCTATGTGCTAACGTCCCTAACTGGGGATTGCCTGACTAGGATTTTGCATCCCGCTTAAACTCGTTGGTTCCTTTGGTCGCTGCGACCTTTCGATCATTGTGAGCTAATGTTGGGGGGTTTTTGGGAACCTATAGGTGTATCTGCTGTGGGATGTGGTCACCTATGTGGTAACGTCCCTAACAGGGTATTTGACAAGGATTTCGCGTCCCGCTTAAACTCGTTAGTTCACTTGGTCGTAGCTACCTCACCATCCTTGTAAGCTAATGTTGGAGGGTTTGGGGTAGCCTAAAGGTCTATCTGGAGTCATCAGTAGTCATTGCCTGGCCCTCCTTTGTCCTAGCTTTGGGTGGAGAGAGGCAATGAGCTCTGATCGTATGTATATATGGTCAGTCTCTATGGCATTGTCCTGCTTGCTAGGGAAATGTCCCTGTCCCTTGCCCTTGTCATTTATGAGCGGCCTTTAAAACCTTTAAAGAGTTTTCCCTGCATTGTTTTTATTGTTCATGTAACGTTCCTTTAAGGATAGACTATACTATTCTTTTTATATATTAAAGGTTAAAGGTGCCTTGTTTCAGTTCCAGCTACATCAATATAAATGCCCACTAGAACGTCAGCTGGCAAGACCAACCCCATCCCCCAACTGTGGTGCCCAACCACAGCAGTGGCCTCCCCAGTAAACAGCTTAAACTCACGGTCAAGGTTGGGGATCGATCTTCTGCCATGAGAATGCTAGGCGAACACGTTACCACTGTACTATCCAGGAAGCATATTAATAGATTATTCCTATAATAAATTGGATTAAGAATCATCGACAGGGACTATTCACTTACATAATTCCACATATTAGCAATGTTTAAACATCATTACAACATTCCTGATTTCATATTGTTTAAATATCCAAATTCCCTCTTAAAAAACACACACACACACATTTATATATATACACACATATACAGTACATATATATATATATATATATATATATATATATATATATATATATATATATATATATATATATATATATATATATATATATATATATATATATATATATATATATATATATATATATATATATATATATACGCACACATGCAAAACTAGAAAAGGACTCTGAGAGTGCACGCCTCCACCACTGCAGCTTACCTCACAACCAGCTTGCCATAGGGTTAATTCTGTCGACCTTTATGCTCGACCTTGACCTAGAACTTTCCAAAAAAATTTTCCACGTCTGATCATAACAATTCATCTACCAATGTTTCACCAATCTGAGTAATTTTATGTCCATGTTGTACACAAACAAACAAACATACAAACAAACAAACGGGGGCAAAAACATAACCTCCTCCCAACTTCACATTTTGGGATTTCTTCTACTAATGTATTTTTGCAAGATTAAAACATTAACATTTTTCTTCTCGTTCGTGTTATAAAAATAACTCTGGCAAAAACATAACCTCCTCCCAACTTCATATTTTGGGATTTCTTTTACAAATGTATTTTTAAACGATTAGAGCATTAACATTTTTCTTCTCGTTCGTGTTATAAAAATAACTCTGGCAAAAACATAACCTCCTCCCAACTTCACATTTGGGATTTCTTCTACAAATATATTTTTGCAAGATTGAAACATTAACATTTTTCTTCTCGTTCGTGTTATAAAAATAACTCAAGTGAATTCTTGTATTCCAGATTCCAGACTTGACACCCAACAACATCTCCTATCCCTGGATTTTGAATTTCGACAACAACCTTATTCAAGAAGTTTCTGTGTTTCCAAGACAAGATAGTCTCCTGAGTTTGACCCTTAGGTAAGTTCAATAATAATAATAATAATAATAATAATAATAATAATAATAATAATAATAATAATAATATCGTGGTAGGAGACCCTCTTTAGGCAGGTTGAATTTTTCAAGTCTGCTGGCTGATTGCAGCGCTCTAGAGAAGAGAATTATCCGGAAAATAGAAAAATTGGATAAGAAAATAAACTCTGCCGATGCAGCCATTACTTTTAACTCAACCTGAATAATAATAATAATAATAATAATAATAATAATAATAATTATTATTATTAGTAGTAGTAGTAGTAGTAGTATTAGTATTAGTAGTAGTAGTAGTAGTAGTAGTAGTAGTAGTAGTAGTACTTGCTAAGCTACAACCTTAGATGGAAAATTGGGATGCTATTAGTCACGGGGCTACAACAGGGAAAATAGCCCAGTGAGGAAAGGAAACAAGGAAAAATAGATTATTTCAAGAACAGTAACAACATTAATATAAATATTCCTTATATACACTATGAAATCTTTAACAAAACAAAAGGAATTTCCGATAAGTTTAATAGAAGGACACACCAAAATCAAACCTTTGTTCTCTAGTCTTAGGTAGTGCCATAGCCTCTGTACCATCGTCTTCCATTGCCTTGGGTTAGAGTTCTCTTGCTTGAGGGTACACTCGGGCACACTATTCTATCTAATTTCTCTTCCTCTTGTTTTGTTAAAGTTTTATAGTTTATATAGGAAATAATTATTTTAATGTTACTGTTCTTAAAATATTTTAACAATTAATTTAATGTTACTGTTCTTGAAATATTTAATATTTCTTTGTTTCCTTTCCTCACTGGGCTATTTTCCCTGTTTGGGCCTAAGGGCTTATAGCATCCTGCTCTTCCAACTAGGGTTGTAGCTAATAATAATAATAATAATGATAATAATAATAATAATAATAATATGTTCAACATAAAAACAATCACTGCAAGTATGATCTTTTGAACTTTAGGTATTTCGTTAAAGAAATGAATTAATACAGAAATAAGATCATTATAACAATTGAACTCTCACATAATCCTAATAACTATTTTTTCCACCTTCAGGAGGAATCGTATCACGAAAATCAACGACGGTGCCTTTCAGAACCTGGTTCAACTGAAGGAGTTGTATCTGCAGAAGAATCTCCTCACGGGAGACATGATCACTAATAATGTCTTCAAAGGTTTGTCCATTTTGATATTAGATTAAAATTCACATTTATTTTTTTTTTGTCTAAAATCTCCCTTATATAATAAAGAGCAAGTGTCTATCTATCTATCTATCTTTAGAAAAGAATCATTCAACTATTATTCAATCAATTTTCATTTACATTCGATTTCTTTTACAACGACTATAAAAATTCTATTTTCTTCGAAAACCACAATCAAGAATAACATCATAAAGTGTTAATTGAAGATAATCGAGTCACAGTCATTAATGGAAGTGTCCAAAGTGATGAAAACTTAAGATACAAAATATTCATTATACTCCCCGCAGAGACTCCGGGCGAAATAAGCCCCACCCCCTTATGACGTCATAGCCAATTACGTTGTTTCCCACGTTAACAGCGCTCAAAACGTGTTAAAAAGTCAAGATAAAAAACATTTATTATAGTAGACGCAGAGACTTCGGCGAAATAAGCCCCACCCTTGGTGACGTCATAGCCAATCATGTTGTCTCCCACGGTAACAGCGCTCACAACACAATAAAAAGTCAAGATACAAAACATTAAAGTCACCGCAGAGACCCATGGCAAAATAAGCCCTACCCCCTGATGACGTCATAGCCAATCATGTTGTCTCCCGCGTTATCAGCGCTCATAACACGATAAAAAGTTGAGATACAAAACATATCCTAAGTCATCTTTCCTACCGTTATCCAGTTGCCTGATGCTCCCTCTCCAATGCATTTGATCAATCGCATCCCCTTCCACCGAACCTCTTCTCTCCATATCATCCTTCACCTTATCTCACCATCTAATTCTCTGCCTCCCTCTTGATCTTCTCTCCCTTACAGGTTCCTCTCAAGCACTCCACCTCCCTCCCCACCATCCATCCTCAACACGTCCCCATATCATCTCAGTCACGACACTCTTATCAACACTGCAATCTTTACTATGCTTGCCATTCTTTTTATTTCATAATTTTCTAATCTTTCAAGCAGTAATATTTCCATAATCCCCCTCAGCATTCTCATCTCTGTTCTCTCAAGCTTTTCTTCCTCTTTTTGTCTTAGAGCCCATGTTTTTAATCCATTCATTAACACTGGTCTTATTACTGTACTATAGATCTTGCCTTTTACCTTGATTGGCATTTTCTCAATACATACCACTCCAACTACCTTCCCCAAACTGCTTTTACCCTTTTCTTAATTTCAGCCTCACTTATGATAGATTCCAAATATCTAAAATGTTCCACCTGTTTTATAACCGAGCCTTTACTTTCACGTACGGCTATACTGTCCCTACCTTTCTTACTGCTCACCAAAGCTTTAGTCTTATCCACATTTACTCTCAAGCCACCCCACTGCAAATGCTCTTGCCCCTCTACAACCCTTCATTGTAAGTCTTCCTCATTTTCATCAGTAATCACCAAATTATCTGCACATAGCAACTCCCACAATTCTTCATCTCTGACCGCTTCAATTAACATATCCATAGCCAGTACAATTAACAACATATCCTCGAGTGGAAAGAACGGCGCAAAACTTACAGAACTAATAAAAAATACAGAAGAAATTCAGCATTGATGGAAACAAAAACCTACGTAGATATCATTTATATGAATACGAAAAGTAGGGAAGGATTCCTAAATGCATACTGTTAAATCAATTATTTCTATCTCAAAAAATGGACACAAATAGAGTAGTAATTAATCACTCCATTTTTTTCAGGAATGACTGAAGAACTATTGTATATTGAAATACATGTGTAGTAAATATATAACCGTAACCAACCATTAGCCCAAATATTGTCTATTAATTTTCTCTACAGATATTTTGCACCATAATAAATAATGACAATATCTTATTAGATATGTCACCATACTAAATTATAGCAAGTAACCGGGTTAGGTGGATGCTGCTCATTTTTGTTCTAATTTTCAATAGTTCACAAAATATCCTGTAACTGTATCACGTTTGGCTCACCCAATTATGCTATTAACACTATCTAAACCTGATATTAAACTGAATAAGGTAATTTACGTTTATGTTCTCAACAGGTCTATACAATCGAACCGTCCAAGAACCACTGGGGCTCGAGGTTCTTGACCTGGGCTACAACAACATCACATCCATCAACAAAAATGCTTTTGTCCATTTGAGGTCCCTGAAGAAGCTACTCTTACCTCACAACCCAATTAAGGATATATCCTTTTCGACAGCCGTGGCCATCAATGAACTGGTCAACCTACAGGAGCTCGACTTGTCCCAGACAGGAATCAACAGATTGCCTGATCATTTCCTAACTGATCTCAGGTAATTGTCACTGTAGTTTAGAAACATAAATTCGTGAATCTTGAGGGCTGGGTTTTAGGCTTGCTTCACACCAGTGGATTGACTGATTGATTGACTAATTTGAGGTTTTCTGGCATCCTGACATCTAAGGTCATTGATGCCGAGCGGATTGATGCAGTCCAGTTTCGTCCGAGCAGCTTAGAAATCAATGAAGATCAATCAGGCAGTTTCACACGCTGCCCGCTTGGAAGATTTTCCGGGCAGTAGTCATTTACTAGCTGAAAGTCCTCAGTATCGTAGAATAGAAGCGTTGATTAAAGGTGCTTATTAATATTCTTTTACTTTGGGGGTGTGACAAGAATCCATCTCTCTAAGTAAATTGTCTTATCTGTGGAGATAACTTCATCATTCTTCAATGCATCAATCAATTGATAAACAGGGAGTTTTGAAGAGTAATGAAATCTTAGATAGTGAAATATCACCCCTACTGTGTTAGTCTAGGTATATTTGGACACATGAATTCATGGTACATCTCGCTCTAGATAAGTGCACCCAGCCCCACCATTACTCATCGATGAGTTCCTGTTCTTGGCCCACCTCCATTGCCATCTCTCCATACACTATCTGTTGGATTACTCACCCCGAACTAAGGGTTTCACAGGGTGTACTTCTTTGGAGCGAAGTGTGCCAGGGACTCCGGTGTCCAACTGTAATGACACTATTTCATACGATCCTATATCTGCTTCTACCTCGTGCATGACAAACGGTATGTAACTAAAGGATGCGCTGTATTTAGGGCATGAGTTGCGAGGCCCATTTCTTTCTCACAGGCCATCTATCCAGAGGAAGGAGTCTGCTCATAGGCAGCTCAATGGTTCGTTATAGTCTCCGCAAAGACTTCAGGCAAAAAAAGGCCCACCCCCTTATGACGTCATAGCCAATCATGTTGCCTCCAGCAATAACAGCAGTCACAACACATTATAAGTTAGTATATTTTAAAATTTGTAAGGGAATGTATTGTGACCGCTGCTAATGAGGGAGATAACGTGATTGGCTATGACGTCATGAGGGGGTGGAGCTTGAATTGCCTGGAATCTTAGCGGCAACTATAGTTAGACGTAGATTATTCATAAATATCAAATACTTCAGAAGTTCAAACTTAAAGCAAATGATTTTTAGGTTGAACGGGCTGACGTAAGTCTCTCTTTATAGTTTATATATGAAAGATCTATTTCAATGTTGTCACTATGCTCATAAAATATTTTATATTATTCATTACTTCTCTTGTAGTTTAATTCTTGATTTTCTTTACTCAAAGGGCTATTTTTCCTGTTGGAGCCCTTAAGCTTATAGCATCCTGTCTTTGAAGCTAAGGTTGTAGCTTAAATAATAATGATAATAATAATGTAAATAATAATAATAACAGCAACAACAATAATAATAATAATAATAATAATAATAATAATAATAATAACAATAATATTAATAATAAATATAGTGTAATTCCTTATTTACTTTCCTCACAGGGCTATTTTCCCTGTTGGAACCCTTCAACTTATTGCATCCTGCCTTTCCAACTAGGGATGTAGCTTAGCAAACAATAATAATAATAATAATAATAATAATAATAATAATAATAATAATAATAATAATCTTTCCTTATCAAGAACTTTCCTGCAGTTATTAAACCCTTTATTAAATTTCAGGAATCTCCAGGTGCTAATCTTGGCAGGGAATAACTTCAACACCGTTCCGGAAGAAGTCAATTATGCGCAAAACCTCAGGCTACTGAACCTCAACGCTAACCCCATCATTGTAAATATCTATCAATATTTTATTATCTATAGTCAATTCTTTTTAGTGAGGCAGATTTGCACCGACTCTCGAAAAAGTTTCTTGCTTGCTCGCTGATTGGTTAGAGAAGATCATTCTAACCAATCAGATAGCGGGAATCAATATTTTATTGTTTATAGTCAATTCTTTATAGTGAGGCAGATTTGCACAGTCTCGCAGTGGTGCCCTTTTAGCTCGGAAAAGTTTCCTGCTCGCCGATTGGTTAGAAAAGATCATTCTAACCAATCAGATAGCAGGAAACCTTTTCCGAGCTAAAAGGGCACCGCTACGAGTCGGTGCAAATGCGCTCCCTTAAATAGAATTGAGTATAGTTTAATTTTTCTATTCTTTTGGGAGAAATATTAAGGAAATGCTTTTCTTCATATAAAGAGATGCCTTTAAATGCGCCAGAGTTATTGTTTATTACTGATATACAGTAGATAAATACTAATTACTAAAGGACTGAGTTATTATGTTAATATATTTCCTAGACGTCTCAAACTTATGCAATAATTTCAAGCGGTCTTTTCAAAATTTGCAAATTACAAACAAGATTTTAGTGGTAGACTGAAAACCCAAAACTTTGCATTCAAGCAACGACTTTAAGAAATAACTAGAACGGGCCGTTGGTAGAGTGCATACCTTCGCCTATATCATATTGTATATCACCAGTTCGGAAATTGAATTATGCCCATTTTGGAACTAGTTTCATATAAATCCGGTAATCATTGGCCCGATATGGCAAAAGGGCATTTTGACCTTTGCGTGACCTTGACCTTTGACCCAATCACTCACAAATCACAAGATAGGCAATTGAACCATGCACATTTGGCACTATTTTCATGCAAATCAAATAAAAATTGGCCACAATATAGCAAAAAAAAAAGCGTTTGTTTACCTTTCCGTGACCTTGGCCCTGATTTTTGACCCAATCTCTTCCAAAATCAATACAAATTGTCCTTGGATCATGACTAATCATCCCAACAAATTTGATCATATCCGGTCAAATGGTTTTTGAGTTATGCGAATCCCAAACACAGACTAACAAATACAAAAACATCACAACACACGACAATGATATGATGATCAAACAAAGATGAGAAATTACTGTGAAATAATGAAAGTGAATAACAAAGGACATCATAAGCGCTTACCTGACGCATGAATGGTCTTCCTTCACTTGAAATTTGTGGAACCTCTTGAAGAATCAAGTAAATTTGTTTGGCCTTCCAAGATGTCGTCATTCAGGGATATTATCCTGCAAAAGAAAAAGGGAAAATATCTCAATAAGTTTTCCTGAAAATTATTCTTGTGTTATTTGTTGAAAATTCATGTATTTTCAATATTATTATTATTATTATTACTATCCAAGCTACAACCCTAATTGGAAAAGCAAGATGCTATAAGCCCAGGGGCTCCAATAGGGAAAAATAGCCCAGTGAGGAAAGGAAATGAGGAAATAAATAACTGAAGAGAACAAATTAACAATAAATCATTCTAAAAAAAGTAATGTCAAAAGAGATATGTCATATATAAACTATAAACAACGTCAAAAACAAATATGTCATATATAAACTATAAAAAGACTCATGTCAGCCTGGTCAACAAAAAAGCATTTGCTCCAACTTAGAACTTTTGAAGTTCTACTGATTCAACTACCCCATTAGGAAGATCATTCCACAACTTGGTAACAGCTGGAATAAAACTTCCAGAGTACTGAATTTGATATCCAGAAGACGGTATTGATGTATTTTCAATAAGTTAAAAAACTATCCTGAAGATGTCTTATAAAATATAAAAGTTTAGAGATCGCTTGGAAATTAAAGGTAAAATAATTACCTCTGCTAACGAAGTTGGAAGGAGGTTATGTTTTACCCATTGTTGGTGAGTTTGTTAAGTGTGTCACAAACACACACACGTTTTAATAGTACAATAAGGAGACTTGCATAGATTAACCATGATGCAAAAAGCTTGAAATTATTAAATTTTGGAAGGTCACGGATAAAGGTCAAGGTCACGATCAAGCAAAATGTCCAATTCACGTAATCAGCCACAAGTTTGGGCATCGTTGTCACAGAGACTTTAAGCATGGTTCATATTTGAGTGTACGAAAATCCACGCAAATTAATACAGGACGAAAAATAAGTTTCCGCGGCGGAGGTCTGCGCTCTACTAAGTGCCCCTCTAGTTTCTTATAATCTTGTTCGATTTGATATATTCTTTCAATTCCCTACACAGTTTTGTACCACAAGTAATGATATCAAAATTGCTATAATGACATCATGCTATATGATGCAAATTTTCGAGACTTTCTCAAAATGATGATGAAAATTTTAAATTTCTGATGCTTTCTCAAAATGATGATGAAAACTTTAAATTTCTGATGCTTTCTCAAAATGATGATGAAAATTTTAAATTTATGATGCTTTCTCAAAATGAAAATTTTAAATTTACGACGCTTTCTCAAAATGATGAAAATTTTAAATTTCTGATCCTTTCTCAAAATGATGATGAAAATTTTAAATTTACAATGCTTTCTCAAAATGATGAAAATTTTAAACTTACAATGCTTTCTCAAAATGATGAAAATTTTAAATTTACAATGCTTTCTCAAAATGAAAATTTTAAATTTACAATGCTTTCTCAAAATGATGAAAATTTTAAATTTACAATGCTTTCTTAAAATGATGAAAATTTTAAATTTACGATACTTCTCAAAATGATGAAAATTTCAGCTTACAGATCTATACACGGTCTTTCTTTCATCTTTATGTTTCCATAAACGATGTAATAATATATTCTTTCTTTGAATTATTTTATATGAAGAAATTTTTTTTCGATTGTTACAATCATATTTAATCACCAACCAAAATCTTGATCATGTAACTAAACCTCTAATATACTTATAAATTAATTTGTTCTCATATTATTTACTCAAGCCACAGACATCTTGAGGTCAAACTAGTTTTTATTTGTACTGTCATTAATAGCTTTTTTAATTTGTATTGTCATTGATATAGTTTTTAATTTGTACTGTCATAGTTCTAGTTTTCGTTTTTAACTGTTATTGTTCTAGTTTTTTATTTGTACTGTCATTGACATAGTTTTTAATTTGTACTGTCATTGACATAGTTTTTTATTTGTACTGTCATTGATATAGTTTTTTTTATTTGCACTGTCATTGATATAGTTTTTTTTATTTGTACTGCCATTGATAGTTTTTTTATTTGTACTGTCATTGATATAGTTTTTAATTTGTACTGTCATTGATATAGTTTTTTATTTGTACTGTCATTGATATAGTTTTTTATTTGTACTGTCATTGATATAGTTTTTAATTTGTATTGTCATTGATATAGTTTTTTATTTGTACCGTCATCGATATAGTTTTTAATTTGTACTGTCATTGTTATAGTTTTTTATTTGTACTGTCATTGATATAGTTTTTAATTTGTACTGTCATTGGTATAGTTTTTGATTTTTACTGTCATTGATATAGTTTTTTATTTGTACTGTCATCGATATAGTTTTTGATTTGTACTGTCATCGTTATTGTTTTTTATTTGTACTGTCATTGATATAGTTTTTAATTTGTACTGTCATCGTTATTGTTTTTATTTGTACTGTCATTGATATAGTTTTTAATTTGTACTGTCATTGATGTAGATTTTTATTTGTATTGTCATTGATATAGTTTTTTATTTGTACTGCCATTGATATAATTTTTAATTTGTACTTTCATCGTTATTGTTTTTTATTTGTACTGTCATCGTTATGGTTTTTATTTGTAATATCATCGTTCTTGTTTTTATTTGTACAGTCTAGGTCCTAGTTCTGATTTCTCCTGTCACAGTTCTAGTTCTTGATTTGTACTGTCATGGTTCTAGTTTTGATTTGTACCCTCATAGTTCCAGTTTTGATTCGTACTATCATCATTCCAGTTTTTGATTTGTACCCTCATAGTTCCAGTTTCGATTCGTACTGTCATCATTCCAGTTTTTTTATTTGTACCCTCATAGTTCCAGTTTCGATTCGTACTGTCATCATTCCAGTTTTTTGATTTGTACCCTCATAGTTCCAGTTTCGATTCGTACTGTCATCATTCCAGTTTTTTGATTTGTACCCTCATAGTTCCAGTTTCGATTCGTACTGTCATCATTCCAGGTTTTTGATTTGTACCCTCATAGTTCCAGTTTCGATTCGTACTGTCATCATTCCAGGTTTTTTATTTGTACCCTCATAGTTCCAGTTTCGATTCGTACTTTCATCATCCCAGTTTTTGATTTGTACCCTCATAGTTCCAGTTTCGATTCGTACTTTCATCATTCCAGGTTTTGATTCTTACTGTCATCATTCCAGTTTTTGATTTGTACCCTTATAGTTCCAGTTTCGATTCGTACTTTCATCATTCCAGGTTTTGATTCGTACTGTCATCATTCCAGTTTTTGATTTGTACTGCCACGACTAAGCAAATTCACATCACAACTAAATCATCCTCTTTTTTTTCCAGAGCCTAACTCTCGGCGACTTCCAAGAACGACTGAACACCCTCAGAATCCTCGAGATATCTGCCATGCCGGACCTTCGCAACGTGGGCGCCAGAACATTCTCCAATCTTAAATCGTTGGAGATACTTAAGATGTCCGACTGCCCAGCACTGGAAGTTATAGATTCTCAGGCTTTTTATGTTATGGACGGAGATGAGCTTGCACTTAAAGAGGTCAGTAGTTGTACTGATAAAAAAAAAAAAAAAAAAAAAAAAAAAAAAAAAAAAAAAAAAAAAAAAAAAAAACCTAATTTTAATCGGAATTACTCCATAAAAATACACGATTTTCGACCGCATTTCAGTAAAATAAAGGCCACCGTAATTTTACCTTACTTTGTTATTATCTTTTACGGATTGGTGACCGTAATATCACTCTTTTCAAGTCAATATAATCATTTTTTTAAAAGGTAAAAATCTTTGAATAAATGTTACTAAAGTTTTACCGCTTTTCTAATACAATTTTTTAACAGTGCAGCCTATAATTTTAGGAAATTTATTTCTAATAAAACAGTCAAGATTTTCCATGTCATTTGTCATATTAAAATTATTAATAACCCTTATTTATGGGTAAATTACTGATAAGGAAAACAGTTAAGGTTTAAGTTAATCATTTGTTATAGTGCAATTATCAATAACCACTATCTATAGCTAAATTAGGGCTAAGGAAAAGGTTTTACATCAAGGTTTTACATTAATCACTTGCCATATTAAAATTATCAATAACCCCTATTTACGGGTAGATTACTGCTAAGGGAAACAGTCAAGGTTTTACATTAATCACTTGCCATATTAAAATTATCAATAACCCCTATTCACGGGTAGATTACTGCTAAGGAAAACAGTCAAGGTTTTACATTAATCACTTGCCATATTAAAATTATTAATAACCCCTATTTATGGGTATATTACTGCTAAGGAAAACAATTAAGGTTTCACGTTAGTCATTTTCCATGGTAAAATTATCAATAACCCATAATTATGGGTAGATCACCGCTAAGGATAAAAGTTAAGTTTTTCCATTAGTCATTTGACATAGTAAAATTATCAATGCCAAACAACTGAACCTAATTATCCAAATCACGTATTCTTTACTGAGTATAATTTAAAACTGATTGCTTCAATGTTTTTCCTTATTTAAGATTATGTATATTAAATGTTATTTAAAAGATTAATTACAGACCCTATTTTAAGGTAAATCATTTCTAATGAAACAAGGTATTCCGTTAATCATGTCATAATAAAATGATCAATTGTGGAACTATTGAAAATAGTTATCCATATCCACGTATTCAGTTCTTAGTATAATTTGAAACAGATTGCTTCATTGTTTTTTTTTTTTTAATTCAAGATTGTGTATATTGAATTCTATTCAAAAGATTAGTTAGTTCAGCATTACCTGTTTGACCAAACTCATCTAGATCAAATAATCATTGGAAATGGATATCACATACTTACAGTTACTAATCTTATTGTCAAAAATTTAGGGAAATTTCAATATCCTTCATGCCAATGGTAAGCAAATAATAAAATAGGTTTCAAACTAACATTTCTGAGTATCATGGAAGATTGGAATCTTCAACAGAAAAATATTAAATATTCCTTCCTTTCTTTGTAAAATGATAGCCGATTCATGTCAAAATTAACAAGCGAATTAATTTAATGTCTTGAATAAATAAATTTAGAAAAATTTAAAAAAAGGGAGGAAGAAAGTCTCCTCAAATAATAGGAAATCAACTCAAATCACGGCTCACAGCACTTAACATAAAAAAATTAATAATTATTATCTCTATTTTCTTCAAAATAATATCAACCAAGATGATTAAGACTGACTAAAGCCCTCTATCAACAGATTCACATCCAGGACAACCAACTAAAAGCCCTGTCCAAGGATATGCTCCAGTGGCTGGACCTCCAGCTCGTCGACATCCAGAATAATCCCTGGAACTGTGACTGCCAATTCAGATGGGTCGCCGAGAAGCTCATTCCAGATTTGGAAAGGAAAAACCCTGAATTGACATTATCTATCTTGTAAGTTTATCAACATTATTCTAGCTAGGTTATCACTTTTAAATTCTTTACCTCACTTTTGAGATCATGATGAGGGGTAGATGGAGATGGTCTGGGCATGCTCTTCGCATTTTCCAAAAGAGATTGGTTCACCAAACGTTTAACTGGGCTCCACAAGGCACTAGAAGAATTGGAAGACCCAGGCCTACATGGCTTAGGACTATAAAGCGCAAAGTAGGAGATGATGACTGGAGAAGTATTGGATTAAAAGCTCAAGACAGAGATGACTGGCGAAATCTAACCCAGAACCCTTGCGTCAATGGGCGTAAGAGGAGATGATGATGATGATGATGACCTCACTTTTGACATGTGGTATGGATCAGAAACTTGGGCTTAAAGACGAAAAGAGGCAGCAATGTTTGAGTGAATAGAGATGAGAATACAAAGGTGGACAATCGGAAAATCAGTTTGAAAGATTGAAAAATGATGAAATAAGATTTGGAAATGAAAAACCCTGAATTGGCATTGTCTATCTTGTAAGTTTATCAACATTATTCCAGATTTGGAAAGGAAAAATCCTGAATTGGCATTGTCTATCTTGTAAGTTTATCAACATTATTCCAGATCTGGAAAGGAAAAATCCTGAATTGGAATTGTCTATCTTGTAAGTTTATCAACATTATTCCAGATTTGGAAAGGAAAAACCTGAATTGACATTATCTATCTTGTAAGTTTATCAACATTATTCCAGATTTGGAAAGAAAAAACCTGAATTGACATTATCTATCTTGTAAGTTTATCAACATTATTCCAGATTTGGAAAGGAAAAACCTGAATTGACATTATCTATCATGTAAGTTTATCAACATTATTCCAGATTTGGAAAGGAAAAACCTGAATTGACATTATCTATCATGTAAGTTTATCAACATTATTCTAACTAAGTTTTCTCTTTTAAATTCTTTACCTCACTTTAATGTAGTATGGATTAGAGACTTGGGATTTAAGACGAAAAGATGAAGCAAAGTTTGAGAGAGTAGAGATGAGAATGCTTAGCTGGATTATGGGAATATCACTGTTTGAAAGACTGAAAAATGCTTAGGTGGAGTATGGGAATATCACTGTTTGAAAGACTGAAAAATGCTTAGGTGGATTATGGGAATATCACTGTTTGAAAGACTGAAAAATGCTTAGGTGGATTATGGGAATATCACTGTTTGAAAGACTGAAAAATGCTTAGGTGGATTATGGGAATATCACTGTTTGAAAGACTGAAAAATTATGAAATAAGAAGAATGGCAGGTGTAGTAAAGATTACTGAGATGATAAGAATGTCAAGACTGAGATGGTGTGGGCACGTGTTATGGATGGATGGTGAGGAGGGAGTGAGGAGGGCTTGGGAGGAGCCTGTCAGGGGGAGAAGATCAAGAGGGAGGCAGGGAATCAGATGTCGAGATAAGGAGAAGGATGATATGGAGAGATGATGTTTTGTGGAAGAGGATGCCTTGGATAGAAGGCACAGGAGAGGCGTATTAGTCAACCGACCCCTTAATGTAGGAGGGAGAAGATCATGAGGGAGGCAGGGAATCAGATGTCGAGATAAGGTGAAGGAGGATAAGGAGAGAAGAGGTTTGGTGGAAGAGGATGCCTTGGATAGAAGGCATTGGAGAGGACGCCTCAGGCAACCAACCCCTATGTAGGGATAACAGTGGGGAAGAAGAAGTAGTGTATAACGATTATCGTAATATCTAGTTAGATTATAATGATTACGTCTTATTTTGTTTATAGCAGAGAAATCTATACATAATTCCATTATAAAATGTCTACTTAAGGTTTCTGTAGGTTACATGGTTATTTACACAAGAAAAATAACATGGAATAATTTTCTTATTATATTCATAATCAATAGTTATAAAACAGGATGACAAAGTGAGATAATATGCGTACTACTACACTTCTTCCATTCTGTTGATATTGGAGGATTCCATTGTAATTTTTAGGATGTGATTTTCTTCCTTAAACCTCTATCACACCTACGCAAGGATGCCGCAGACGGCTGCATACAGAGTATAGACGTGACGGTACGGAGACAGTATGGACACAAGATGGATACAAGCCACATTGGACTTGGAAAATTATGCAAGACCGGGATAGCAAAGGGACGCAGAGCTAGAAAGATGGAGATACGCAAGTATTTCCGTACTCTCTCCGTACTGTCTACGTACACTTCGGCTGAGAGATTGCGGACACCGCGGATAGAGTACGGATTGTGCAGCGGCAGTTCAGATAGAGTATGAACGCTGGCGTATAAAAACACGAATTTTGCCCATCCGCACGTGGCCAATCCGTATGGAGAATGTAATCACTTTTAAAATTCGGCTGCGGATGCTCTATCCGCAGACATCCGCGGCATCTATGCTAGCTGTGATAGGGGTTTTATTAGAATAAAATAACACTGATTCCTTTTCCTCCTATACTCTGTTCTTGCTGGATTGGTGTTAAACATATTACAGTTAACCACCTTAACTCCCATTCATTACCTTTTCACACTCTTACTTCCCCATTCTCATATTTTCTAATCCATAACCCACCGGCTATACTTTAGCTCTCCTTCATTATCATTGACTCTTAGTCTAATTGTTACCTTTATATTCATAAGCTGTTATTTGATTAAGAGTCTGGTCTTATTTTGAGGCGATTCTCAACAGCTGATGTTAGTTTTATTTTTCACGAAAGGAATATCGATATTTGAGTTCCATTAGTGCACGAGTTATGTTTCTAGTTTTGAAATTAAGCTTAACAAAAATACCATTTAAAATTAAGGTATGCCACTATATAATAATACGAAAATTAGTTTAATAGTCCTGGTGAGCTTCATCAGTAAATTCCAAATAATCAATCATTATATTTCCGACAAAGGCCTACCTAAATTAACACTATAGGCTTAGATTGATTGATTGATTTGAGGTTTTCTGGCATCCTGACATCTAAGGCTATAGGCTAAGAGAGATCTTATTTCATCATATATTTTTTCAGGTCTACAAATGACGTATATAGCATCTCTAGAAATACGTATTCTATATAATAATGTTAGTGATGTCATCTTATCATCCAGATATCATTGATTGAGAAAACAAATTTTTAGAATTTGATAAGACTTTTACAAATAAATCAAAACTTTACATCTTGGACCATTTTGTGGATGACATAATTTTACACAATGTTTTAATGCTGTTACCGTTCTTAAAATAAGTCGTTTTGAATGTTCATTACTTCTCATATAGTTTATTTATTTCCCTGTTTCCTTTCCTCATTTAGGTTTTTTACCCTGTTGGAGCTCTTGGGCGTATAACATTCTGCTCTCCCAACAAGGGTTGTAGCTTAGCTAACAACAACAACAACAACAGCACCAACAACAACAACAATAATAATAATAATAATAATAATAATAATAATAATAATAATAATAATAAAATAATAATGGGTCTTATATCCCAACAAGGGTTGTAGCTTAGCTAACAACAACAACACCAACAACAATAATAATAATAATAATAATAATAATGGGTCTTATAAGCTCACCCTATAACTACAAATTTTGATTTAAAGTTACAATATATTATCCTGTGACTATTTACTAAAATCCTAACTAGAATCCAGTGTTAAAATTAACTTCATCCCTTAAGGTGTGCGTATCCTGCAAATGTCCGAGGGACGCCCGTAATCGACATCCTGAGCCACAGGGATGGCTTCGCCTGCAGACGCCCAGGTGTTGATGAGGACTTGGCCCTCTTCGGTCCCCTTTCCATAAGCATCATTGTCGTTGGAGTCCTTCTGCTCCTCACGGGGAGCATGGTGTTCGCTTACGTCCTCTTCAGAAGATCGCAGGTAAGACTTCTTCTTCTTCTTCTTCTTTGTCTGCATCTTTTCCCACTTCTATGTGGGGTCGATGTTTCTGGCCAGCGTTCTCCATCTACCTCTGTCCAACACTCCATCACCGGTTAATCCCTTAGATCGAAGGTCATCCTTGATACAGTCCATCCACCTTCGCTTTGGTCTCCCTCTCCTTCTCCTTCCCTGTACCTCCATATCCATCACTCTCCTCCCGATATACTGTTCATCTCTTCTCATGACATGACCATACCACCTCAGTCTACGTTCTTGGATCTTATCTGATATCGCAGGTAAGACCAATAGAGTGATATCTAATCTGTTGAATCAGAGGGTTATTCTCATATATTCTATATATCTAATCATATATACATATACGAATATAAAAAAACCTATATGAAATATCTGTTTCTATGTTGTTATTGTTTCTAAAATACTTTATTTCAATTATTCATTACTTCTTATATCGTTTATTCCTTTCCATGTTTCCTTCCTTCACTGGGCTATTTTTCCCTGTTTGGAGCCCTTGGACTTATAACACCTTGCTTTTCTAACTAGGGTTGTAGCTTAACTAGTAGTAGTAGTAGTAGTAGTAGTAGTAGTAGTAGTAGTAGTAGTAGTAGTAGTAGTAATAATAATAATAATAATGACGGTGATGATGAAAATGATGATGATGATAACAACAATAAAAACAATAATAATAATAATAATAATAATAATAATAATTGTCAGAGATTACAACAGAAGATACTAAATATTTTTTGACTCTCCACAGTCCCGACTATTCTTTGGCGAAACGGTGAAATACAGACGGGCCCAAAACGAAGACACAGAAGCCGTGGCATCGTAGGACAAACGGTGTGGACCTTCCGATCTCTGCCCTCACCCGTCGCCAAAAACAATTGCTCCAATCAAACACCGTTACCCTGCCTTTATCAATTGTGTAGTACAATATTCATAGTTGGCATTTCGTAAGGCCACCATCGACCATTACGAACGGTTAACTATGCCATTTTTTTTTATATCTATCTTGTCAATGATATATAGCTCATTATTATGAAAAAAGAAATCATTTAACTGTCAGTTATATAGTACGCTATTCGAAAACAAAAAACAATTTTGAAATTCAAAAGCTGCTAAATCATTCTATCGGCATATTTTAGTGTAGTTCAGTGTTCCGAAAAGCGTTCGAAGAAATGGTTCCTAGGCGAGATTCAATAAATATTGGAAAGATTACACTTGTGATTGTTATTTCTTAATACGAAATCAGACATTTCTTAATACGAAATCATCTATTTCTTAGTACGAAATCAGGGATACAAGATCATTCAAAAAATGTAAAGGTAACACTTGTGATTGCCATTTCTTAATACAAAATCAGCTATTTCTTAATACGAAATCAGCTATTTCTTAATACGAAATCATCTATTTCTTAGTACGAAATCAGGGATACAAGATCATTCAAAAATTGTAAAGGTAACACTTGTGATTGCCATTTCTTAATACGAAATCAGCTATTTCTTAATACGAAATCAGTGATTTCTTAATACAAAATCAGCTATTTCTTAATACGAAATCAGCTATTTCTTAATACAAAATCAGGGATACAAGATCATTCAAAAATTGTCAAGGTAACACTTGTGATTGCTATTTCTTAATACGAAATCAGCTATTCCTTAATAGGAAATCAGCTGTTTCTTAATACGAAATCAGCTATTTCTTAATACAAAATCAGGGATACAAGATCATTCAAAAATTGTGAAAGGTAAAACTTGTGATTACTATTTCTTGATACGAAATCAGCTATTTCTTAAAATGAAATCAGGGATACAAGATCATTCAAAAATTGTAAAAGGTAACACTTGTGATTGCTAATTCTTAATACGAAATCAGCTATTTCTTAATACGAAATCAGGGATACAAGATCATTCAAAAGTTGTAAAGGTAACACTTGTGATTGCTATTTCTTGATACGAAATCAGCTATTTCTTAATACAAAATCAGGGATACAAGATCATTCAAAAATTGTAAAAGGTAACACTTGTGATTGCTATTTCTTGATACGAAATCAGCTATTTCTTAATACAAAATCAGGGATACAAGATCATTCAAAAATTGTGAAAGGTAACACTTGTGATTGCTATTTCTTGATACAAAATCAGCTATTTCTTAATACAAAATTAGGGATACAAGATCATTCAAAAATTGTGAAAGGTAACACTTGTGATTATTATTTCTTGATACGAAATCAGCTATTTCTTAATATGAAATCAGGGATACAAGATCATTCAAAAATTGTAAAAGGTAACACTTGTGATTGCTAATTCTTGATACGAAATCAGCTATTTCTTAATACGAAATCAGGGGTACAAGATCATTCAAAAGTTGTAAAGGTAACACTTGTGATTGCTATTTCTTAATACGAAATCAGGGGTAAAAGATCATTCAAAAATTGTAAAGGTAACACTTGTGATTGCTATTTCTTAACACGAAATCAGCTGTTTCTTAATACGAAATCAGGGATACAATATCATTCATAATTAGCATTGTTTCTTAGAAAAAAATAGCCACCTTAATTGGCTCATGATACCTTTCTTAAGCATAGTTAACAACTGGTAATTCACATTGTAAACATTGGACAGTAAAAAGAATAATCAATAGTTAAACCAGCAACACTAATTGAAATATGTTAGAACTTTAGAATGGCTAATTATCTAAAGGATTAATTTAGAATTCTCAGGTTTCCTTTCTAACATTTGAGCCTGTTTTGTTTGAGATGACACTCTCAAAGACCTAAGTTATAGATATGGAGAATTGAAGATCACACCTTTTTTTTTTAGATTTATATTCAATATCAAAACTAAAAAATTGGTTTAAAATTAAGTTTTAATCAAATTCATGCTGAGATTTCAAAGACTTGGAAATTACTTCTAAATTTAAACCAATTTCTATCGATCCTTTGGACGATTTAAACAAGAAGTTGACCGAGGTGTGGAAATTACTTCTAAATTTAAACCAATTTCCATCGATGCTTTAAACAATGTACATATAAAAAGTCCAACTATTGAAGATACTATTACAACTATATTTTCCCTGAAGAACCAAAATGACCGAGATGTGAAAATTACTTCTAAATTTACACCAATTTCTATCAAAGCTTTGGCCGATTTAAACATAAAAACTTCAACTATCTAAGATACTATTACAACTATATTTTCCCTAGAGAACCAAAATGACCGAGGTGTGGAAATTACTTCTAAATTTAAACCAATTTCTATCGATGCTTTGGTCGATTTAAACGTAAAAAGTCTTACTATCTAAGATACTATTACAACTATATTTTCCCTGGAGAACCAAAATGAGAATGACAGTTATCTAGCGAGCTTAATGTAGGAAATATGCAAGTGAAGCAATATGAAATCAAAAACTCACTGTTTGCTGCTTCATAAGTCTATGAGGTATAGTCAGAGCAGAATCATTGTACAGTACATTAACGTAGTGCTTAGAGTTGATTTACAAAGCCACACATTAGGATAGGAATATATTTTGTTATGATGACAGGTATGAAGTAAGAGTACCTTTATTACTTTATTATCAATTGACTGTAATTGATTGGTTTGAAGTTCTCTGGCATGGTAATACAGAAGGTTACTGACACCGCTTTCACAATAAACAGATCGAGTTGTTAGAATGCGTCATGACGGATAAAATACATATGAAGAGCAAGGATTATGTACAAGAGAATAAGAATTCCTCTAAAAAGACAAGAATACATGAAACAAGTAAATATGAATAGGGAGAAACTGGTATGTTAGGGAGATAAGAATGACCTTAAATAGGTAGGTTATACAAGGGTAATATAACATAATTAGACCCACTTGATGAAAGATCTTCCTAAGCGAGTCAAAATTACATTAAGGATTAAAAACGTTCCCAGAGAGGATAATGTAGAGAATACAAGTATATAAAACTAGATGTAAGACCTGAAAATTTAACTAAAATGATAAAAAATGTGTAACGTGGGATGGGGAGATGGTAGAGTGAATACCAGCATGCCAAGGAAGAATGGAGACATTTGAAGAGAAAACAAATCGATGATTTACTGTCATACATCTGATGCGGTGATGAATTGTCTTCTGCTCTTCCCCTTAGTGTGCCATATTAGGATAACAGCATACTGTTATGCTTTAGAATTAAGTCTAGTTTTTAGTCTTTTTTAACAAGTAGTTTTCACCAGAAAATTTTAGTAGTAACTTAGTCAACACAAAGATTCAGGGCGAAATAAGCCCCGCCCCTGATGACGTCATAGCCAATCACATTGTCTCCTACGTCAGTAGCGGTCACGCTATATCCCCCAACAAATTTCAAACTATACTGATCATTTTAAGTGGATTGTTTTGACCGTTGTTAACAGGGGACACACATGATTGGCTATGACGTCATCAGGAGGTGGGGCTTATTTAGCCCGGAATCTTTGCAGCGACTATAGTGAACTACGAAAAGAGTATTTTCATTTGATAGGTTTTAATTCTTGGCAATTTACATCGGCAACTTGGCAGCACCTGATTTCTTGAACACTATTCACGATATTCCTTAATCAGCTCTCAGAATTGAATTCCATGATAGCCACATTACAATAGACTTGAAATGATAGAAGGAACAGTAACTGATGTTTTAGGCATTATCACACAATGTTTGAGGTTTGATGCCATTGATAAGTCGGTTGTAAATTGCCATTCAGGTGTGCTTTTATATAAAAGAATGATTTATGATATATTTAGAATATTGTTATGATGATGACATAAAACTTTGATTCTGTGAATCGCTGTTGTATAAAATCTTTATAATGCAGAGTGAAATCAAAGATGTTAATTGAATAAAATAATTATATTAAATTGATGGCATTATCCTTCATATAAGTACTTATGCGATTGGTTGTGAATCTAGGTTATAAATCTAGGATTTGCCCATTATTGGCATGATCAGTAAAGCAGTACTAGTCTGGACCAGCCACAACTAGGTTGGTTTGATGTGAGCAATCAGATGAAAATCTCTCACCATCACCAATCTGCAGTGGCCAGCGTGGTGATAACAAATGGCCAAACCCCTGACATGAACTGATATGTCTGGGGACTTTGTCCTGTGGTAGACTAAAGACGGCTGCATTTGTTGTTGTTGTTGTTCCTCCTCCTCATTACTTTACAGAGAAATATGGATTTTAAGCTGAGCTCGAACGTCCCCCTTAACAACATAAATTGTAATCTAATCTAAAATCTTTTCATTGTTATCGATAACAATATTGGTTCTTAGATGCAGTGGCACTGCTTCCACCATCTTCGTGCATTACTACAGCTCAACAGTCCATGGAAAAATTCTGCAGGACCAGGAGAGAAAAAGGACACAGAGCTAGAAAGATGAAGATATGCAAGTATTTCCGTACCCTTACCCTCTCTGTATTCTTCTGCAAATAGAGTACGGACACCGCGGATAGAGTATGGATCGTGGCAGCGGCACTTCAGATAGAGTAAGAACGCCAGCGTATACAATATGAATTTTGCTCATTTGCACGTGGCCAATCCACTGGAGCATGCAATCACTTTTGAAATTCAGCTACAGATGCTGGCGGATCGGAAGAGGATTTGGGCTTACAAAGACTTCTAGTCTGGTAAGCCACTGCTACCTTTTAGTAGCGAGATGTGCTAAGTGGCACTGCTAGATTGACTAGCAAGGGTTTCCAGGTTAGGTGGTAGATTTCTTATTTCTCCGAGGCTGCCTTGTCTTGGTCTTTCTATATCTTCTTAGGGTTACCAGGCCTTTGCTGACAGTTTTAGCTGTCCATTAAAATGTGTTTTTGGAGTTGTTCTTCAAGCATACTGATTGTTTTACTAAGCTAGCATAGTTGGCATTTGGCGAACATGGGTTTTATGCATAAGCATTCTGTTCGTTCCAGAATCTGTGTATGGAATCTAATATTTCCAAGCGAGGCGCATAACTTTCTGCAAACAAAGTATATAGTGAGATTCCAGTTATTTTAGGCAGTATCAATATAGAGTGCAGACCACTGTACCATTGAGAAGTGAAACAAACTGCTTTATATCCATGGATTTTAGGGGTAATCTAGCTGATTGCTCTGTGAAACCTTTGAGCAATGTGTCTTCTTAAAAAGACAGCTCAGTTACACATATGGCTGCTGAAAACGATTGCTAATCCAAACCTTACCCACTCATCACCAACTGAATAGAACATCCACCTCACTTCATGCAGGACTTTGGCTAAGGGCTGCGAGTTTCAGTGTGGACGTTTTCCTACCATCCTGCCTCTTTGTAAAAGGGATTTGATATAATAATGAACTATGTTCTTTTTCTGTAACATTACTAAAAGCCAGATGAAGACGTTGGCATGAGCCTAATATCATAAACCTGGCCAAGCCACCTAGTCTCAGATGGGAAGGAGAAACTTTACGACCTAGCAGGGGACTGCTAGAGTAAAAAAAGTAAGTGTACTGACTCTCGCCTCATTGCCTGCTCCCAGTGCATGCTTCATACTAGGGGAAGCACCTGTAGCCTTTGTCTCAAGAGACTAACCTTTAAGTCAATAAGAGCACACTTGGTTTCGCCCACCTGTTGAGATGGTGTGCAAGGGTGTGGCACTTGGACGAAACAAGCGAGAGTTGAGGTACTAGTGGAAAACAATATTCTCAGGCCATTCGGTGAGATTGAGACTACCCTAGTACCAAAAGAGCCCTGCCTCTTGACACTCAAACATATAACGAGTACAGTCTTAACCTGGCATAACTGGCTGATTCTGGTGTTTGTGTATTAATGTGTGTGATACTTGGTACCATTTCTTTCCCTTGGTACTTTCCAGTAATTCTTATATGATTTCATTTTCCTTGTTGTTTATCCTTTTATCTAATTTGATCATTCTTGTTATACCTTTCTCTTTAGCCCTACATTTCTTTTCAACTGTACTATATGTATACAGTATCTTTCTACTGATCAAGCATCTACCTAAGTCACTGCTTCAATATGATCTTATAGATACAGTACCGTCAATAGGAATTCAAAGCCAAGGCGGAAATGTATAAGATGAATAACCCTACTAACGAAAAATGGATAAACGTACAAGGCAAATGTCACCAAAATTACTGGGGAAGTACCAAGAAAAAAAAAATGAGGTACCAGGAATCACATTTCTCATTATAATCGGCCAGCTATACGAGGTCAAGGTTTTTCACCTTATATGAGATTGGTGTGGATTACAAGGAGTCTCCAATTTATGAGGGAATTAACTATCCATCTAAATTGAAATGCTGCTGGTGTCATGGAAATATGGGGGATTCTTAAACAACTTTGTACAGCATTGATGCAGAAATCATTGCAATAAACAACTCAGAAGTTGAGGTAAAGTAATTGAACATCAGAGGATTTCCCACTCAAATTTTTCAGATGTTCGGGCTTGTTGAGTGCTAGAAGCCCGTCTGAAAACTTGAACTTGATTATACTACACATAGGTATACATTCGTCGATTAAATACTAATTCTATCGTAAAGATAGATTTCTTGTTTGCAATTTATTGGATATTGTAGTTTTTCAGGTCACTTCCATTGCCACTCGGTAGTCAAATAGGGTGGCAGATCTTTGTACCTGCCAAGACAGGTTTGGCATCGATATGATCTTCAAAAAGGTACTTTGATTTTGTCATGTACTTCCTGAATATCAACATGTAGTTGGTGATATTGTTAGTAGTTATTCCAATGTAATTGCCATTAGAAACGAGCTACTGGAGAGGATTGATCAATTTCGTTAGTAATGACACTGAGTAGAGATCTATTGAATCAAAGTCCTATTGTGTCCCTATTCAATTTCAAGGGGACTTAAAAGAGAAATAACTGTTCCTCCTTTACTTGAACTAAACAACTCTGTCACTCACTGTCTAAAGGAAAAGGCAACCTCTTTGACTGATGTGGTTGCAGCATGCAGAGTAATGAGACTAAATCTTCCCCTTCCCTGTTTTCTTAAGGCTATACTAACCTTGATGCTTACAGCACTGTAGGCTAAAATGGTATTTTTCCTTTCTTTTTTATAAAGACCGCTGATATCTTAGCACGAAATCAGACTGTTATTTTCAGAAAGGTATCAAAATGAGGTTTTGCACATGTTGGAGTATTGATAATGTTAATCCATTAGATAAATACGTTTGGAGTAACTCTAACCCTGATTACTGACCAATTTCTATAACTACCATATTATCTGAAGTTTTTCAACGTCTTTTAGAAAAGATTTCAATAGATATTCAACTGAAGGTAATAATTTGTTCCCTAGTTTGCAATTTGGCTTTCGTGAAGGCCTTGAAGCATATGATGGATGCTTTTACATTCTATAATGCACTACAGAAATCCCTTGATTGCGATTAGGAAGTTCATATGATTGACTATGATTTTAGTGCTTCCTTTGCCCTTTTTTAATCATGATGTCTGTCAAGTCCTGCCATTGCCTAGTCCTGCAATGAATCACATTATTTACTACACCTCTCACTTTTTCAAACATTGTCAAATCTTTCTATGATAGTGGTAACATGGAGCGATGACATCATGTGTTGATAGAGCAATTTGAAGGTGAAATCCCAAATTGCTTTCAAATGTTTCAATATATCTTTTGAAAAGAGTCCTATTTCTTGCTTTACATATATAGCTCCAAAAGTTAGAAGATCTGGGATCCAACATCGTCATGTGATCCTTTACGAAAAGATATGGCCACTTTTTGCCATATTGTGTTTCACATCTTGGAAGATCTGGGATCCAACATTGTCATGTGACCTTTTAAGAAGAGAGATTGCCACCTTTTGCTTCATGGGAAGCCATATTGTGTTTCATATCTTGGAAGATCTGGGATCCAACATTGTCATGTGATCCTTTACAAAAAGATATGGCCACTTTTTGCTTCATGGGAAGCCATATTGTGTTTCACATCTTGGAAGATCTGGGATCCAACATTGTCATGTGACCTTTTAAGAAGAGAGATTGCCACCTTTTGCTTCATGGGAAGCCATATTGTGTTTCATATCTTGGAAGATCTGTGGATCCAACATTGTCATGTGACCTTTTAAGAAGAGAGATTGCCACCTTTTGCTCCATGGGAAGCCATATTGTGTTTCATATCTTGGAAGATCTGGGATCCAACATTGTCATGAGATCTTTTACGAAAAGAGAATGCCATTTCTTTGCTTCATGGGAAGCCATATTGTGTTTCATATTCTTAATATCATTCTCGTATGAATAATTTCAAGATTTCCAGTGTATGTATTTTTTCAAGTGTTGTGTGTAGGCCTCTGACATTAATACATAAACTACAGGCATGTTGATGTTTGGTGACGTGATTTTTGCAGTGATGGGTACAGTCTCTTTTTCCTTGTACCTATTTTACTATAGAGACATTCATGTAACCATGATACATTTATATCTCTTGGATTCAACAGTGCTAAATCTAAAATCCTTTAATGTGTAACGTAAATGTCTTTCGGTATTCTTTTGATTCTAAATTATTTATCTACACATGTGTATGAATATATTTATCATCATAATTTTGTTTATCAATCAGGTATTTATCAGCGTATACCTTATGCTGTGAAGGGTAATGTATTTGTACAAAGTATATTTGCAAAGTTACTTATCATTCAGTTAACATTATTAAACGGAATGCTATTTCACTTCAGCATCGTATGATCTCTTTAAACGTTGTTAGCAATAGAATAGAAATGATTTTCATCAAGCATTCTATGTTGGTTGTGGTTTGATACTGTTTGTGAAGCAGATAACAGCAAAATATCATGTAATTTCTGGAAAAAAACACCAAAACTGGCAGGCTTATTCATTTTGAATTGCCCTTTGGACAAAACCCATTAGTCACCTAAAAATTCAAGGTGGTGGCCATTTTTCAAGATGGACACCATTGAATACACAGAAATATTGCGTATCTCAATAAAAGCACTTGGGATCGCCCCTTTTGATAAAATCAATAAGCCACATAAAAATTCATGGTGGTGGCCATTTTTCAAGTTGGACACCATTGTATATACAGAAAAATTGCGTATCTCAATAAAAGCACTTGGGATCGCCCCTTTTGATAAAATCAATAAGCCACATAAAAATTCATGGTGGTGGCCATTTTTCAAGATGGACACCATTGAATACACAGAAATATTGCGTATCTCAATAAAAGCACTTGGGATCGCCCCTTTTGATAAAATCAATAAGCCACATAAAAATTCAAGGTGGTGGCCATTTTTCAAGTTGGACACCATTGAATACACAGAAATATTGCGTATCTCAATAAAAGCACTTGGGATCGCCCCTTTTGATAAAATCAATTAGCCACATAAAAAATCATGGTGGTGGCCATTTTTCAAGATGGACACCATTGTATATACAGAAATATTGCGTATCTCAATAAAAGCACTTGGGGTCGCCCTTTTGATAAAATCAATTAGCCACATAAAAAATCACGGTGGTGGCCATATTTCAAGATGGACACCATCGAACATACAGGAACATTGCATATCCCAATAAAATCTCAGAGACTTTTACTATTTGAAAAATCGTAGGATTAAATCATACATTTTTTACCATATAGAATCCGTGTTTGGAAACATGGACTCATTCAATGGCTTCCCTTTACCAATAGAGCGCAAAACAACGTAAAACCAGGAAACATTGGTTGGCACCACTTCTAAGGAACTAATCATGGGTTTCAATATCAACTGAATAATTATTTAGTATACCTAAATAATTAGTGTTTCGAATGATGTCTAATAAGCTTCACATCAGCTAGATACTGCAGATTGCATGTTGTTTAACATAGACGTTTAGTTAGAATTCCACGCCTGAATTAACAGGGTGTACCAGTACATGGAAGGCAAGACAAAGATAAGGGGGGTTTACATTCCTGTGCCAACATCCACCCGTTGAGATACTACCGCTACAAAGTTTGGGGTCTTTTGACTACTTACTGGACAGTACTACAATGGGTCCTTCTCTCTGGTTATGGCTCATTTTCCTTTAGCCTACTCACACTGAATAGTCTGCCCTATTCTATACATATCCTCCTCTGTCCTCATGCACTTGACAACACTGAGATTACCAAACAATTCTTCTTTACTCAAGGTTTTACTGCCACTTTCCTCTTGGTGAGGGTAGAAGAGACTCTCTAGCTATGGTAAGTAGCTCTTCTAGGAGAAGGACACTCCAAAATCAAACCATTGTTCTCTAGTCTTGGGTAATGCTATAGCCTCTATACCATGGTCTTCTACTGTCTCGGGTTAGAGTTCTCTTGCTTGAGGGTACACTCAGGCACACTATTCTATCTTATTTCTCTCCCTCTTGTTTTGTTCAAGTTTTATAGTTTATATATGAGATATTTATTTCAGTTTTTTTACTCTTAAAATATTTATGTTACTTTTTCCTTTCCTTTTCCAACTAGGGTTGTGCTTAGCAAGTAATAATAATAATGATGATGATAATAATAATAATAATAATAATAATAATAATAATAATAATAATAAATAAATAGAATAATAATAATAATAATAATAATAAAAATAAAAATAATAATAATAATAATAATAATAATAATAATAATAATAATAATAATAATAATAATAATAATAATAATGTAGTTACCTGGATGTTCAGACGAACGATCGAGGTAGGTATAGGTCAAATATATTTATTATTATTATTGTTATTATTATTATTATCATTATTATTATTATTATTATTATTATTCTATTTATTTATTATTATTATTATTATTATTATTATTATTATTATTATTATTATTATTATTCTATTTATTTATTATTATTATTATTATTCTATTTATTTATTATTATCATTATTATTATTATTATTATTATCATCATTATTATTATTACTTGCTAAGCACAACCCTAGTTGGAAAAGGAAAGGAAAAAGTAACATAAATATTTTAAGAGTAAAAAAACTGAAATAAATATCTCATATATAAACTATAAAAACTTGAACAAAACAAGAGGGAGAGAAATAAGATAGAATAGTGTGCCTGAGTGTACCCTCAAGCAAGAGAACTCTAACCCGAGACAGTAGAAGACCATGTGTGTTGATATTCAGTTGCAGTATGTAGGTATCCCAGTTGCAGAGAAATCGTATTCCAGCATATTTTCCTCCTGACACATGAAAATGGAGACACGTTCTTATCACGTCAGTTCCCTCAGAGATATGTTATCTTGGTTTATTATTAGCCGGGATAAACGTTGCCAGGAGAGATGCTAAAGATGAAGTGTAAACTTAACTACCTGACCCCCTTCCCCTCCCTTCTCCCCTGTATCTCACTTCCCATTTCTGACCGATAAAAGACGTCTGCAGATAAGGACCTTTAAAAAGAATTGAAGAGACAGTGAAAGATTGAAATGGAAGGTTGTTAAAAGGAGAGGAGGCAAGGAAAAGGTGGGCGGAATATTTTGAAAGTTTGCTGAATGTTGAGGATGATAGGGAGGCAGATATAATTGCTGTTCCAGGTGTTGAGGTGCCAGTGATGGGAGATGAGAATGAGAGAGAGATTACAATAGAGGAAGTGAGGAGAGCACTAGATGAAACGAGAGTATGAAAAGCATCTGGAATGGATGGTGTGAAAGCTGAGATGTTGAAGGAAGGGGGTGTGACTATACTTGAATGGTTGGTGAGATTGTTTGATATGTGTTTTGTGTTGTCAATGGTACCAATAGATTGGGTCTGTGCATGTATTGTACCACTATATAAGGGTAAGGGAGATGTGCATGAGTGTTGTAATTCAAGAGGTATTAGTTTGTTGAGTGTAGTTGGAAAAGTGTATGGTAGAGTACTGATTAATAGGATTAAGGATAAAACAGAGAATGCAATCTTGGAAGTACAGGGTGGTTTTAGAAGAGGTAGGGGTTGTATGAATCAGATTTTTACAGTAAGGCAGATATGCGAGAAATATTTAGCAAAAGGTAAGGAGGTGTATGTTGCGTTTATGGATCTGGAGAAAGCATATGATAGAGTTGATAGGGAAGCAATGTGGAATGTGATGAGGTTATATGGAGTTTGTGGAAGGTTGTTGCAAGTAGTGAAAAGTTTCTACAAAGGTAGTAAAGCATGTGTTAGAATAGGAAATGAAGTGAGCGATTGGTTTCCGGTGAGAGTGGGGCTGAGACAGGGATGTGTGATGTCGCCGTGGTTGTTTAACTTGTATGTTGATGGAGTGGTGAGAGAGGTGAATGCTCGAGTGCTTGGACGAGGATTAAAACTGGTAGGCGAGAATGATCATGAATGGGAGGTAAATCAGTTGTTGTTTGCGGATGATACTGTACTGGTAGCAGACACAGAAGAGAAGCTTGACCGACTAGTGACAGAATTTGGAAGGGTGTGTGAGAGAAGGAAGTTGAGAGTTAATGTGGGTAAGAGTAAGGTTATGAGATGTACGAGAAGGGAAGGTGGTGCAAGGTTGAATGTCATGTTGAATGGAGAGTTACTTGAGGAGGTGGATCAGTTTAAGTACTTGGGGTCTGTTGTTGCAGCAAATGGTGGAGTGGAAGCAGATGTACGTCAGAGAGTCAATGAAGGTTGCAAAGTGTTGGGGGCAGTTAAGGGAGTAGTAAAAAATAGAGGCTTGGGCATAAATGTAAAGAGAGTTCTATATGAGAAAGTGATTGTACCAACTGTGATGTATGGATCGGAGTTGTGGGGAATGAAAGTGATGGAGAGACAGAAATTGAATGTGTTTGAGATGAAGTGTCTGAGGAGTATGGCTGGTGTATCTCGAGTTGATAGGGTTAGGAACGAAGTGGTGAGGGAGAGAACGGGTGTAAGAAATGAGTTAGCGGCTAGAGTGGATATGAATGTGTTGAGGTGGTTTGGCCATGTTGAGAGAATGGAAAATGGCTGTCTGCTAAAGAAGGTGATGAATGCAAGAGTTGATGGGAGAAGTACAAGAGGAAGGCCAAGGTTTGGGTGGATGGATGGTGTGAAGAAAGCTCTGGGTGATAGGAGGATAGATGTGAGAGAGGAAAGAGAGCGTGCAAGAAATAGGAATGAATGGCGAGCGATTGTGACGCAATTCCGGTAGGCCCTGCTGCTTCCTCCGGTGCCTTAGATGACCGCGGAGGTAGCAGCAGTAGGGGACTCAGCAGTATGAAGCTTCATCTGTGGTGGAAATGTGGGAGGTTGGGCTGTGGCACCCTAGCAGTACCAGCTGAACTCGGCTGAGTCCCTGGTTAGGCTGGAGGAACGTAGAGAGTAGAGGTCCCCTTTTTTTGTTTTGTTTCTTGTTGATGTCGGCTACCCCCCAAAATTGGGGGAAGTGCCTTTGGTATATGTATGTATGTATTATTCTCGGATTGATTGTGATCAAGGTGGTGGAAGAATAAACGGAACAAGTATACCTTAGTATGATACCTTGAATACCACACACCAAGATGGAGAATACAGATCCGTGACCGTCTATACTCAGGACTGACAATGGTAAGTGTACTCTCTTCCAAAAGGAACTATGATCGATAATAAAGGGTCTTTATAATTGGAGCTTAATCAAAGATTGAAAAAATCAAATCAGACAATAGCCAAGTTAAGTAAAAGTTTGAAATCAAATCGCCTAAAATTACATATAGAAATCAGACTATATATCAGTTTAGTGAAATCGGTGTTACTCTATGGAAATGAGTCATGGTATGACAATGAAACAATATCCAGCAGGTTTTGTAGCTCTAAGAACAAAGCCCTCAGAAGAATATTGTGAGTTAAATGCCCGGGCAGGATTAGAAATCAAACTATAAGAGAGATTATTCGAGTGCAATAAGTGGACGAGATTATGGTGAGGGGTAGATGGAGATGGTTTGGGCATGCTCTTCGCACTCCCCTAGAGATATTATTATACCAAACGTTTAACTTGGCTCCACAAGGCACTAGAAGATTTGGAGGGCCCGGGCCTATAAGGCTGAGGACGATGAAGCGTGAAGTAGGAGATGATGAATGGAGAAGTATTAAATTAAAAGCTCAAGATAGAGACGACTGGTGAAATCTAACAGAGGCCCTTTGCGTCAATAGGCGTAGGAAGAGATGATGAGGATAATGAACATATCTGTAGATAGATATAGATATATAAGACATTTCGTGAGTAACATATCCTAAAATAAGAGAATTTCGAGAAATATATCATCGCGATAATCGAAACATACAGACGCACACACACACCTATAAATATATATATATATATATATATATATATATATATATATATATATATATATATATATATATATATATATATATACATATATATATGTATATATATATACAATTTATATATATATATATATATATATATATATATATATATATATATATATATATATATATATATATATGTACACAGTATATATATGCATATATATGTATGCGTATATATATATAAATATATATATATATATATATATATATATATATATATATATATATATATATATATATATATATATATACATATGTATACACACACACACACACACATATATATATATATATATATATATATATATATATATATATATATATATATATATAAATATATACATATATACATACATATGTACAGTATATACATATATATATATATATATATATATATATATATATATATATATATATATATATATATATACATACATATGTACAGTATATACATATATACATATATATATATATATATATATATATATATATATATATATATATATATATTAGTAGATAACAAGTGACCATTGTGCACGTGCAAGCATGCACGCGCGCACACGCGCCTAGTCTAAAAACATTTTAGCGCGAGATGAAAAGCCCATTACAAATGACCACTCTCTCCTAATGCACCATATTTACCATGTAACTTCCCTTAACTTAAGAGATAAAAGGAAGAAAAATAGTCTAATTGAGAGGGCATAATCTTAGTAATTGTCCTCGGGGCAAAGGGAAGTGTGTTTGGCTGGATCATGATTATCACCCATTTGCTCTGACAGAGCCATTATTGACTTATTGCGCTGCGCAATAATAACAGCTGTTATTTTTCCCAAAAAGGACAGATTGATCCAAAGTGATTTTCTTTTATAGCTTAAAAGATATTATTCTTTGGGTTTTAATTTGATAAAAACATTTCAAAAACCCGTGGAAATATTACCTTAATTCAAAATCCTTTTTAATTAAAACTAAAAATCCTTTAGAGAAGAATAACGAAACATTTTGGATCGAGCAATGTGTGTTTCCTATAGAGCTTCGATTGGAGGCCATTTAACCCCCTGGTGGGTGTTCAGTGAACTACTCCTCTTATCCACTTACCGCTCGTTACTGTGGCATGGCACCCAAAACACCTTTCACTGAACTTCGATTTTTCCCATTTTCCGCCCAATTTCAGGGCGGGATGAGGCGCCCTTTTTGAGCGTTAAGATCTCAGTTAGTGGAAGAGATGCATCCCATTCATGAGGCGAGAATGAACGGTTGCCAATAGTGATAATAAAAAAGGTATTTTTATAGATATAATTGAGTGGTTGATCATTAATTTTATTTGCATAGATAAAAAGTAATGTTTCAAGCTTTCTATTGATATAACTAATATTAAAATAATCTATTTAAAATGTATTTAAAAACTTGATATATATTACCGCATACGGCCTCCTAACCCGGGTTGCACTTAAAAGCTTGTGTCGGATAGAATTTGGGAGTGAGGGCCAATTTCGCCAACAGAGAAAATGGACTAAAATCACAAGGCGGATGAGAGAACCTCACTCTCATCACCCCTCACCCCCTCTCACTCTCACCACTCTCCCTTTCATCCTAACCGAGGGGGGTATTACGTTACTTAAATGGAGGCACATGTTGCTTCAGAAAATGCATCTGGATAACTATGCCTTTGGTAAGTGTGTCATCTTTGTAATGAGAGAGAGATAGAGAGAGAGAGAGAGAGATTGAAATTGTCATCTTTGTAATCAAGTACAAATTAAGATAGGGGAGAGAGAGAGAGAGAGAGAGAGAGAGAGAGAGAGAGAGAGAGAGAGAGAGAGAGAGAGAGAGAGAGAGAGAGATTGGAATTGTCATCATCGTTGTAATCAAGTACAAATTAAGAGAGAGAGAGAGAGAGAGAGAGAGAGAGAGAGAGAGAGAGAGAGAGAGAGAGAGAGAGAGAGAGAGAATTACTATTTTGTATGTAAAGAAATTACCACACTGAGAGAGAGATCCTTATTTTGTAAGTAAAGAATTAGCTCCAGAGAGAGAGAGAGAGAGAGAGAGAGAGAGAGAGAGAGAGAGAGAGAGAGAGAGAGAGAGAGATTGGAATTGTCATCATCTTTGTAATCAAGTACAGATTAAGAAAAAAAAATTTGGGCGGATATTATTGTTCGAAATGAAACGAAATTTGTATAAAACAAAATATGGGTTTTTTATATAATGTAATGCCAATGATATTTTGGGGGAAAATATTATCGAAATGAAACGAAATCTTTACAAAACAAAATTTGCATTTTTTTTTTTTTTTTTTTTTTTTTTTTTTTTTTTTTTTTTTTTTTTTTTTTTTTTTTTTTTTTTTGGTAAAATGAAATGTCAATAAGATTTTTTAAGGGAAATATTTTCGAAATGAAACGCAATTTTCAAAAGACAAAATTTCCTTCATTATTATTTTTTTTTTTTTTTCTTTTTTTTTTGAGTAATGAAATGCCACTACGACTTTTGGGCGAAATATTTTTCGAAATGAAACGAAATTTGTACAAAACAAAACTTGCCGTTTCTGTACAATCAAATGGCAATAACTTTTATGTTTTTCATGTTTAAGAAGTACTTACAAATTGAGATCAGATTTCTTAGGGAAATATTTTTCATAATGAAACGAAATTTGTATAAAACAAAAATTTTACGATTGTGTAAAATGAAATGCTAATAATACTGCGTTGTAAGTTTGTACATTTTTGGAGATTTACAATAATTGTTTGTACGTACACTACGTCAGTAAGTCACTGTAACTAAATTTTCATAATTATCCAAAAAAAATCAATATATTGCTTTTCTAGATTGATTGATTGATTTGAAGTTTTTTGGCATCAATCAATTAATCGACTAGAAAAAAAAATAGCTTAATTTCTTTGGATAACTAGAAAAAGAAATTAAGATTGGTTTAAAATGACCATTTGATAGCTCTAGTGTTTTTCCTTAATCGGATATCCATATCCACTTTTTATCATTATTATTATTATTATTATTATTATTATTATTATTATTATTATTATTATTAGCCAAGCTACAACCCCACTTGGAAAAGCAGGATGCTATATGCACAAGGGCTCCAATAGCCAAAAATAGCCCAGTGAGGAAAGGAAATACAGTAAGGAAATAAATAAATGATGAGAACAAGTTAACAATAAATCATTCTATAACAGCAACAACGTCAAAAGAGATATGTCCTAAATAAACTATTAACAACGTCAAAAACAGATATGTTTATATAAACTACTAACAACATCAAAAACCGATATGTCATATATAAACTATAAAAAGACTTATGTCAGCCTGTTCAACAGGAAAACATTTGCTGCAACTTTGAACTTTGGAAGTTCTACTGATTCAACTACCCGATTAGGAAGATCATTCCACAACTATAGTCCATTTCTTTTAGCGATGCATATTTGCACCGACTCGCAGCGGTGCCCTTTTAGCTGGGAAAAGTTTCCGGATCGCTGATTGGTTGGACGAGATAATTCCAACCAATCAGCGATCACGAAACTTTTTCGAGCTAAAAGGGCACCGCTGTGAGTCGGTGCAAATATGCATCGCTAAAAGAAATGGACTATAGTGTTGTTCCTTAATCGGATATCCATATCCACTTTTAGTCACACTCGACCATTTCTTTCACCCTTGTGGAAATAAAAAAAAAAAAGCTTCCTAGGAAAAAAAATCAATAAACTATAAAGAAACCGAAAATTCGTCTAAATATATTACACCATAAAGAAAATAAGATAAAAAAAGAGCTGCAGGTAAAAAAAAAAATACGTTAACGATAGCAAGAACTTATTTAAAAAGACTAAACCATAGAGAAGAGGAAATTGAAAGTCCTCTGAGGCTTAAAAAAAGAAATTATGACAAAGAAAGCGAGAATTAAATCAAACAGCCGGTGAGATACTACCCCGAAAGAGCTATTGGGTCCTTTGACTATTCAGACAGCGCATAATTGGATCGCTCTCTGGTTACGCCTTATTTTCCCTTTATCTACGCATACACCGAATAGTCTGGCCTATTCTTTTCACATTCTCCTCTGCCCTCATACACCTAACAACATTAAGATGACCGAAAATATTCTTCTTCACTCAAGGGCTAACTAATGAATTGTAAGTGTTCAGTGGCTACTTTCCTCTTGGTAAGGATAGAAGAAACTCATTAGCTATGACAAGCAGCTCTTCTATGCGAAGGAAAACTCTAAAATCAAATCATTATTCTTTAGTCTTGGGTAGTGTCATAGCCTGTGTACCATGGTCTTCCCACTGCCTTGGATAGTGCCATAGCCTCTGCACCATGGTCTTGGGTTAGAGTTCTCTTGCTTGAGGGTACAATTGAGCTCACTATTCTATATTATTTCTCTTCTTGTTTTGTTGAAGTTTTTATAGTTTATACAGGAAATATTTATTTTAATGTTGTTACTGTTCTTAAAATATTTTATTTTCCCTTGTTTCCTTTCCTCACTGGGCTATTTTCCCTGTTGGAGCCCTTGGGCTTATAGCATCCTGCTTTTCAAACTAGTGTTGTAGCTTGGCAAATAATAATAATAATAATAATAATAATAAATTAAGATAAAGATAGCAAAAATTAATTTAAACAAATTTAAACAAACTATACCATAGAGAAGAGTAAATAAATTGCTTTTAAACATCCGGGAATAGATGTTTACTTGAATTCCCGAGGGAAAATGTTCGCTATTGAAATGAATGATTTTCTTTTTATGACAATTTTATGATTGGTCGAGTAACCGGGGGGGGGGAGGGGGGAGGGGGGGACACACAAGTGATCAAATCAAGTCCTGGCGGTGTAATTTCAAACGGCCAATTGAAAATGAATCCAAATATAACGATGTGACTTTTTTTTCTATCAAATATTTTCCATTTTTTCTCCCTGGAGCAATTTTACTTTTTTTTTTATTATTCTAATTTCAGTTTATATGATTCTTTAAATGGTATTACGGGCTCTTGCGCTGATATTTAATCAAGTTTTTAAACTGGGCAAATAACTTCTCATTATATTTTTTATATATTTTCTATATTTCATATTTGCGTAGCTACTTCTAATTCCTTCTATCTGTTTTGAAGTTGTTACTGTTTTTAAAATGATTTATTTTCAAATTGTTCTCATCATTTATTTATTTCCTTATTTCCTTTCCTCACTGAGCTATTTTTTCCTATTGGAGCCCTTGGGCTTTTAGCATCTTGCTTTTCCAACTATGGTTGTAGCTTGGCTAGTAATAATAATAATAATAATAATAAGAATAATAATAATAATAATAATAATAATAATAATAATAATAATAATAGTTTATCTATTTTCTTATTTCTTTTCTTCACTGGGCTATGTTCCAGTAATAATAATAACATCATCAACAACAACAACAACAACAACAACAACAACAACAACAACAACAACAACAACAATAATAATAATAATAATAATGGTTTATTTATTTTCTTATTTCTTTTCTTCACTGGGCTATGTTCCCTGTTGGAGTCCTCTGGCTAACAGCATCCTACTTTCCCAACTAGGGTTGTAGCTTAGCAAGTAATAATAACAACAACAACAACAACAACAACAACAACAATAATAATAATAATAATAATAATAATAATAATAATAATAAAGGCACCATTGTATGATAAATTGATAAACACTATAAATAATAATCTAGCTTTGGTTTTGAAAAGACGATGTTCAAAATATGTTCAAAGTACCTTTCTCTCCCTTTTTCCAACTGCTCGTCGTGTTAATTTCGTCTATCTTCACGTGAAAAGAAAACAAAACCTCAGGTATTGATTCACTGCTGCGCTCTTACACAAAGGCAGGTCGATTCTTCTTCTTGGTTTTATTTTTAGGTAGAGTTTTAGGACGTTAAATCTACCAAGCTCTTTTTACTTACTGATAAGGAATACTTGTGGTGTTCCCTTAAGGCACTGCTACTATTGACCATAATAAACAATTTCTCTTTATTATTATTATTATTATTATTATTATTATTATTATTATTATTATTATTATTATTATTATTATTATTATTATTATTATTAGCTAAGCTATAACTCTAGTTGGAAAAGCAAGATGCTATAAGCCCAAGGGTTCCATTATTATTATTATTATTATTATTTTTATTATTATTATTATTATCATTATTATTATTATTATTACTAGCTAAGCTACAACTCTAGTTGGAAAAGCAAGATGCTATAAGCCCAAGGGCTCCATTATTATTATTATTATTATTATTATTATTATTATTATTATTATTATTATTATTATTATTATTATTATTATTATTATTATTAGCCAAGCTACATCCCTAATTTGAAAAAAACAAAATGCTATAAGCCCAAGGGCTCTAACAAGAGAAAATAGCCCAATGTGGAATGGAAATAAGAAAACAAATAAACGATATAAGAAGTATTGAACAATTAAAATAAAATATTTTAAAAACATTAAAAGAGATACTTCATATATAAACAATAAAAAGACTTATATCAGCCTGTTCAACATAAAAACATTTGCTGCAAGTTTGAACTTTTGATAAATATATTAATAATACTAAGAAAGGTCAAACAAAGAAACCACTTGGTTTTTATAATGCAAATGGCAAAGAGTTTGTTTTTAGAGATTGGATGAAAAAAAGAAGTAAAAATGGGAGGAAAATATATTTTATAGAAGGAAAATGATGAAAATTTCATTACGTAATCAGTAACTAATAGGACGAGATTTTCAGTTTGGAAAGCAACTACCAAATCTGTAGTGGCTAGTACAGTGGTAGCGTGTTTGCCTCGCATTCGCGTGGCAAGAGATCGATCCCCGCCCAGGACCGTGAGTTTAAGCTGTTTACTGGAGAGGTTACTGCTGTGGTAGGGCACCACAGTGGGGGGTTGGGCGTTCTGGTGAGCATCTATTCTGATGGAACTGGAACTGAAACCAGACACCTTAACCTTAAGACACCTTAAAATAAGTTTAATAATTGATATACCTTTTCAAAGAAAAAGATAACATCTATATTTGCTTCCCGGAGCTTGCATGGGAATGTAGACAGAGTTATAGGAAGTAGAAATAATTCAAACTCTTCCCCTCTATGTAACCTCCTACTTTGTTCTCTCAATAATTTACATTCTTCCCCCATATAAACTCATACTTCATTACCTAAATAATTCAAACTCTTCCCCAATATAATCTCCTACTTCGTCCCCCTAAATAATTCAAACTCTTCCCCCCATATAACCTCATACTTCATTCCCTGAATAATTCAAACTCTTCCCCCAATATAATCTCCTACTTCGTCCCCTAAATAATTCAAACTCTTCCCCCTATATAACCACCTACTTTGTTCCCTAAATAATTCAAATTTTTCCATCCTACTTTGTTCCCTAAATAACTCAAACTCCCCCCCCCCCATGTAACTTCCTACTTCGTTCCTTAAATAATTCAAATTCTTCCTTCCTACTTTGTTCCTTGTATAATTCAAACTCTTCCCTCCTACTTCGTTCCATAAATAATACAAACTCCCCCCCCCCCCAATAACTTACTTTGTTCCCTAAATAATTCAAACACTTCCCCCCATATAACCACCTACTTCCGTCCCCAAATAATTCAAATTCTCTCCTCCTACTTTGTTCCCTAAATAATTCAAACTCTTTCCCCCCTTATAACCTCCTACTTCGTGTCTTAAATAATTCAAATTCTTCCCTCCTACTTTGTTCCCTAAATAATTCAAACTGTTCCCCCATATAACCACCTACTTCTGTCCCCAAATAATTCAAATTCTCCCCTCCTACTTTGTTCCCTAAATAATTCAAACTGTTCCCCCATATAACCCCCACTTCGTTCCTTACATAATTCAAATTCTTCCCTCCTACTTCGTTCCTTACATAATTCAAATTCTTCCCTCCTACTTCGTTCCTTACATAATTCAAATTCTTCCCTCCTACTTCGTTCCCTCAATAATTCAAACTCTTCCCCCCATATAACCACCTACTTCGTTCTCTGAATGATCCTCTTGTAGTAGACTTTTTTCCCAGTCGTACTCTTAGATCTTTAGATTTCAAATAAATATTAAACAAGATAAAAATCCAACTACTTTTACCTTAAAATACATGTTACTCGACTTATGCCTCGTCCTTTTACATTGGACGTAAGACCTTCTCAAGTCATACAAATATCGTCTTGGAATTGGCATAACAAACACGGGAAGCCAAATGTCATTTATTCTTTACTTTCGAAAATAACGAAATATAACAACCACATATTCGAAACTCTTCATAAACAATGCCAAAAGAAGTCATTAAAGTCAGGCTAGGAGGACGAGTTCGAAGATTCGGACGCAGATCTCTTCGGATTGAAGAGCGGCCAACAAGCCTCTAAAACATATGAAGATCATTACGCTGTGACAAGGAGGATCAAATCTTTCGTTTTAACGAATCCGATACCGCGTCCTCGAGCCTCGAGCACTGACAGCTGACTTTGAAGGTATACAAAGGCGCCCAGCCTCTCCACTCGGGGCTGAGATTGTCTCGGTGAGTCCGGGTTTCACGTGAAGGGTGCTACACAGTCTGCGGAGAAGATCAATATGGCCCGAGAGCCAGTGGGAGCTAAGGTCCATAGTCGCGTGCACCCTTCGCCTACTCTTTCAACAATGGGATCATTATATGAAAATTAGGGATAAATGCCAAGGAAACCACACTATTTCCGACGCCCACTACAAATGAAAGAGCTCGGGAGGTATTGATAGAGTTCGGGGATAGGTGGAGTATGTCATCCGCCAGTTGTTTTAACCTTGACAAGGAGAAATGTGACCGAGGAGTTGCATTGAGGTTTCAGAGAAATAGAGATTTGTCAATTGATTTTTCCCACATTCTTCTCCGTCAAGAATTTCGTAACAAGTGATCTTATTGATCATTGTATTCTGTATCTTTGTTAAATAATACACTTTAGATTTTACTTAATGTTAAAACCGTATGAGAATACGCTTTTATAAGCAGAATACGTTTAATAAACACTGGGGCACACATAACTCATCATTGATTATCGTATTTCTCAGCTAAAGTCGAACCCGTTTAAAACTTTAGGTGTGTTACTTATGTTAAAACAGTAAGAAAATACGCTTTTATACCCAGAATACGTTTAACAAATACTGGGGCACACATAACTCATCATTGATTATCGTATTTTTCTGCTAAAATCGAACCCTTTTAAAATTTGAGTTGTGATTCTTGAATTGCAAATCTATTTTGGGAGACACATTCGATCTACTTCTTATTGGCTTATTGAGAGAGTCTTTCAAGACTTTCGAAGACTAATCTACCCTGAAGAAAAATTTTTAATACATTTATCCTTGTTTCGAGTATCGGTCTCCTGTTTGCTCTTCACCTGCTTTGTATCATCATAATTTGTCAGACAAAAACTTGCAATCTATTAAATTTCTTATTCCTGATCTTGATATTAATCTCTGGCACCTTCTTCATAATTCTGACTATCCTTTGTATTCGGATCTTCCCAGACTGTACCATGTTGTACGTAGCACTAGATATGCATTTAATTCAACAGTCCTGTCTTCTCCATTATAAAGCTTAATACTATGCAGTATTCAAGAAGTTTTATTCTAACTGTGACCAGACTGTGGAATGATCTTCCTAATCGGGGAGCTGAATTGGTGGAACTTCAGAAGTTCAAACTTGCAGCGAATGTTTTTATGTTGAACAGGCTTATACATCTCTTCGTAGCTTATGTAAGACAGATCTATTTCAACGTTGTTATTGCAATTAAGATGTTCTATACTTTTGTTCACTGTTTCTCAGATATAGTTTATTTCCTTTCCTCACTAGGCTATTTTCCCCGTTAGAACACTCGGGATTGAAGTATTCTACTTTTCACACTAGTGTTGTCACTTAGGTGATAATAATAATAATAATAATAATAATAATAATAATAATAATAATAATAATAATAATAATAATAATAATAATAATAATAATAATAGACCAGATCTGGATATTTGTTAGGGTATAGTTTCATGCCCCATAATTTGCAACATGCACTAATTCTAGCTAGATATCTATTAAGAGATTCAGCAACCGTTGGTCTCCATTTAGGAGATGGAATTGATGTAATGAGAGTAGCATCATCTGCATATGCAAAGAGCTTGTTTTCCAGCCCAAACCACATATGCACATATAGCATAAAAAGTAAAGTAGTCTGTTTCAGAATATATACACACACACACACACACACACACACACACATATATATATATATATATATATATATATATATATATATATATATATATATATATACATACATATATATATACCTATATACATACATACATACATACATACATATATATATATATATATATATATATATACATATACATAAATACATATATATATACATATACATATATATATATATATATATATATATATATATATATTATATATATATATATATTTTATATATATATATACATATATATATATATATATTTTATATATATATATACATATATATATATATATATATATATATATATATATATATATACATACATACATACATACATACATACATACGCACATCTAGTTAAAGATGTAACAGTGTTAAACAAGTTAAATGAATGGTGAGAAGCAAAAATGTGTTTACATCTAAAGAAAGATATAAGAAAATAATTCTACGTAAGGAAATAAAACACTCCTGTAATAATTTTATCAATACCAAATAGGCACTCCCAACTACATGACGAAATGGAAGCAAGTAAAGAAGAAGTGGACAGTAAGTTAACAATATTTGTATTGGAATCAGTACAAGAGATAGGTGAAAGAGTTCCTAATCAGATCAAGGAAAACTATCTGTTAAGACTGAACCCCTAATGAAGAAAATATTGGAAATCAGATTAAAATCCAAGATAGATGAAATAGAATTAGCAGAACTATCCGTAGCAATAAAAATAAATAAATACACATAATATTCGTAAACACTATCAGACCAAAATTTTGGAAACAGTGCATAAAGGAAGAACCAGAAAAGTGAGACCCCATCTATCCTAAATTATTCACAGCATGTCTAGAAGTTTTTAACAATTTAGATTGGGAAAATATAGAAATGAATATTAAGCAGGATTACCTTAACAACTTGAGATTTTGCAGATGACAAAAAATGATAAAAGATTTGAATAGAAAAGGTTGAAATGTAGGACTGAAAATGAATATGAGTCAAAATAATATAACGTTCAATGAAAATGCCAAGAGACAACAAATAAAGTTTTGGATGAGCCTTTGAAGATTGCTAATGAATATACGTACTAAGGACAGACAGTAAGTGTTTCCCCAGGACACGAGACCGAAATTAAAAGAAGGATAAGCATGGTATGGGGAGCATTTGGTAAATAAA
>NC_090725.1:332694589-332697089 GCF_036898095.1 Palaemon carinicauda
CCTCCAATCCATCCATTCCATAGCCCCAATTCCCCTCATTCCATAACCTCCAATACATCCATTCCATCGTTCAATTCTACCCATTCCATAGCCTTCAATTCTACCATTACACAGAGTCCTCCAAGGCCTCCAATTCCCCCATTCCATAGCCTCCAATTCCACTATTCAAGAGCCTCCAATTCCCCCATTCCATAGCCTCCAATTCCCCCCATTCCATAGCCTCCAATTCCTCTATTCCATAGCCTCCAATTCCACTATTCCATAGCCCCAATTCCCCTCATTCCATAGCCTCCAATTCCCCCATTCCATAGCCTCCAATCCCTCCATTCCATAGCCCCAATTCCCCTCATTCCATAACCTCCAATACATTCATTCCATCGTTCAATTCTTCCCATTCCATAGCCTTCAATTTCTACCATTACACAGAGTCCCTCCAAGGCCTCCAATTCCCCCATTCCATAGCCTCCAATTCCACTATTCAAGAGCCTCCAATTCCCCCATTCCATAGCCTCCAATTCCCCAATTCCATAGCCTCCAATTCCCCCATTCCATAGCCTCCAATTCCTCTATTCCATAGCCTCCAATTCCACTATTCCATAGCCTCCAATTCCCCCATTCCATAGCCTCCAATTCCTCTATTCCATAGCCTCCAATTCCTCTATTCCATAGCCTCCAATTCCACTATTCCATAGCCTCCAATTCCCCCCATTCCATAGCCTCCAATTCCTCTACTTCCATAGCCTCCAATTCCACTATTCCATAGCCTCCAATCCATCCATTCCATAGCCCCAATTCCCCTCATTCCATAACCTCCAATACATTCATTCCATCGTTCAATTCTTCCATTCCATAGCCTTCAATTCTACCATTACACAGAGTCCTCCAAGGCCTCCAATTCCCCCATTCCATAGCCTCCAATTCCACTATTCAAGAGCCTCCAATTCCCCCCATTCCATAGCCTCCAATTCCCCCATTCCATAGCCTCCAATTCCCCCATTCCATAGCCTCCAATTCCTCTATTTCATAGCCTCCAATTCCACTATTCCATAGCCTCCAATCCATCCATTCCATAGCCCCAATTCCCCTCATTCCATAACCTCCAATACATTCATTCCATCGTTCAATTCTTCCCATTCCATAGCCTTCAATTCTACCATTACACAGAGTCCTCCAAGGCCTCCAATTCCCCCATTCCATAGCCTCCAATTCCACTATTCCATAGCCTCCAATTCCAACATTCCATAGCCTCCAATTCCACTATTCCATAGCCTCCAATTCCCCCATTCCATAGCCGCCAATTCCACTTTTCCATAGCCTCCAATTCCCCCCATTCCATAGCCTCCAATTCCACTATTCCATAGCCTCCAATTCCACTATTCCATAGCCTCCAATCCATCCATTCCATAGCCCCAATTCCCCTCATTCCATAACCTCCTATACATCCATTCCATCGTTCAATTCCTACCCATTCCATAGCCTTCAATTCTACCATTACACAGAGTCCTCCAAGGCCTCCAATTCCCCCCATTCCATAGCCTCCAATTCCACTATTCAAGAGCCTCCAATTCCCCCATTCCATAGCCTCCAATTCCCCCATTCCATAGCCTCCAATTCCTCTATTCCATAGCCTCCAATTCCACTATTCCATAGCCCCAATTCCCCTCATTCCATAGCCTCCAATTCCCCCATTCCATAGCCTCCAATCCCTCCATTCCATAGCCCCAATTCCCCTCATTCCATAACCTCCAATACATTCATTCCATCGTTCAATTCTTCCCATTCCATAGCCTTCAATTCTACCATTACACAGAGTCCTCCAAGGCCTCCAATTCCCCCATTCCATAGCCTCCAATTCCACTATTCAAGAGCCTCCAATTCCCCCATTCCATAGCCTCCAATTCCCCAATTCCATAGCCTCCAATTCCCCCATTCCATAGCCTCCAATTCCTCTATTCCATAGCCTCCAATTCCACTATTCCATAGCCTCCAATTCCCCCATTCCATAGCCTCCAATTCCTCTATTCCATAGCCTCCAATTCCTCTATTCCATAGCCTCCAATTCCACTATTCCATAGCCTCCAATTCCCCCATTCCATAGCCTCCAATTCCTCTATTCCATAGCCCTCCAATTCCACTATTCCATAGCCTCCAATCCATCCATTCCATAGCCCCAATTCCCCTCATTCCATAACCTCCAATACATTCATTCCATCGTTCAATTCTTCCCATTCCATAGCTTCAATTCTACCATTACACAGAGTCCTCCAAGGCCTCCAATTCCCCCATTCCATAGCCTCCAATTCCACTATTCAAGAGCCTCCAATTCCCCCATTCCATAGCCTCCAATTCCCCCCATTCCATAGCCTCCAATTCCTCTATTCCATAGCCTCCAATTCCACTATTCCATAGCCTCCAATCCATCCATTCCATAGCCCCAATTCCCCTCATTCCATAACCTCCAATACATTCATTCCATCGTTCAATTCTTCCCATTCCATAG
>NC_090725.1:332702089-332712458 GCF_036898095.1 Palaemon carinicauda
TATCTTATATCTGCGCTCAGTATCTCGGCTCTAATTAATTTACCAGGTCATTAGATGAAACTTTGAGGGCCAGTCTTTTTTTTTTTTTTTTTTTTTTTTTTTTTTTTTACATTTGATGATTCTGTTAGTATAAAGGGCTCTCGGGTTTGAGTCCTAATTACACCAGTTGTTTTAATTATGGCTTCAGGGGACGGCACGTACAAGGATTTATCTTCTTAACTAATAAATTATTTAGTTTCTTGACAAAATGAATTTAGTTTTGTCGAGGACACATTTTTACGTTGTTAGATTGACTTAAAATCTTAACTTATGAAATTGTTGAACAGAAGAAAGTTCGATGGAGAGAAACAAATGAACAACTAGAAAAGCACTCTGAACTTATGAAATTGTTGAACTTCGATGGAGAGAAACAAATGAACAACTAGAAAAGCACTCTGAACTTATGAAATTGTTGAACAGAAGAAAGTTCGATGGAGAGAAACAAATAAACAACTAGAAAAGCACCCTAAGAGTGCAGATATCCGCCACGGCAGCTTATTTCCTCGACCTAGACCTTGACCTAGGACTTTCAAAATTGAATCACTTCCACGTCTCAACATTACAATTAACCCCAGAAAGTTTCACTACTCTATGAGTAGAATTGTGGCCCAAAAGTTGTTCACAAACAAACAAGCAAGCAAGTGCGTAGAAAAGCACACTGATAGTGCAGAACTCCGACACGGTAGCTTATTTCTCGAGGTTAAGGTTAATTCGATCGACCTTTCCTTGATTTTGACCTTGACCTTTGACCTAGGACTTTCATAACTGAATACCTTCTACGTCTCAACATAACAATCCTTGAAAGTTTCACTACTCTCTGAGTAAAATTGTGATCAGGAAGTTGTTCACAAACAAACAGACAAACAAGGGCGAAAGCATAACCTCCTCCCAACTTCGTTGACGGTGATAAAAAAAAAATACATTAAATAACTAATACACAATGGCCACTTTTAATTATGAAATTTACTTTCTTTCGTTGTTGTGCCGATGATATAATTTTTAATTGTTAATTAACTTAATTTTTATCTATGAAATATATAAGAATATACATGATATACATGTAAAGTAAGCCCTTTTCCGATAATTCAACTATCCACTATCTAACTAGTGATACCTTTATTCGAAAATATATACACAGATAATTCACATAAAATTTTGGTTGTTAAATTGACTCAAATTCTTACCTATTAATAAGTATATATATATATATAGAGAGAGAGAGAGAGAGAGAGAGAGAGAGAGAGAGAGAGTAAAACCTTGTCCGCTGATTCAACTATCGACTATTGAACTATAGATATTATTGGAAAATATATACACAGAAACTTTAGATACAATTTCCGTTGTCAAATTGACTAAAATCTTTACCTATGAGGTATATAGAGTGTGTGAGTGTGTGTATATATATATATATATATATACAGTATATATATATATATATATACATATATATATATATATATATACAGTATATATATATACATATATATATATATATAAATATAAATATATATATATATATATATATATACACATATATATATAAATATATATATACATATATATAAATATATATATATATATATATGTATATATATATATATATATATGTATGTATATATATATATATATATATATAAAGTAATATTTCCATTGTTAATTGACTCAAAACCTTGACTTATGAAATAACTGAACAGCAGAAACCTCGACGTAGAGAAACGAACAATCTATAAATCCAAATAACTAATGCACATCGTCCACTTTGAAATATGAAAACCAAATTCCCTATTCAGCATCTAGGAAACAAATGCCAATCGAGTGTGTGTGTGTGTAGCATCTGACCCCCATCGTCCAAGGCGCGCGCCAACATAAACAGGCAGATTGGTCCGCTGATTCGATTCCCCTAATTGAATCAGAGACCAGGGCTGTGTCCTAAAACGCCACAAACGCTATATAGAGATTCCAAGAGTCGCTGAACAATAACAGCATCTTTCGCCTCGTATAACAGACCGCAAGGGGGGTTCTCCAGAGGAGGTTAGAAGGAGGAACATATGGAAGATATGACGCAAACTGTACTGAGCTTCATTAATGTTTACTCGTTCGTCTATGCGAAGTAGGAGGTTCGTCTTCGAAGTGCGAGGTTTGTCTTCGAAGTGCGAGGTTCGTCTCCGAAGTGCGAGGTTTGTCTTCGAAATGCGAGGTTCGTCTTCGAAGTGCGAGGTTCGTCTTCGAAGTTCGAGGTTCGTCCTCGCAAAGTGGGAGGTTCGTAATCGCGAAGTAGGAGGTTCATCTTCGCGAAGTGGGAGGTTCGTAATCGCGAAATAGGAGGTTCATCTTCGCAAATTAGGAGGTTCGTCTTCGCGAAGTGTGAGGTTCGTCTATGCAAAGTAGGAGGTTCGTCTTCGCAAAGCGTGAGGTTCGTCTTCGCAAAGCGTGAGGTTCGTCTTCGCGAAGTGCGAAGTGCGAGGTTCGTCTACGCGAAGTAGGGAGGTTCAAACCTCATCTATGCGAAGTAGGGAGGTTCGTCTACGCGAAGTAGGAGATCGTAATCACGAAACAGGAGGTTCATATTCGCCAATTAGGAGGTTCGTCTTCGCGAAGTGGAGAGTCTAGCGCGAGTGGACCTCTCAAATATATTTACTGCAATGGCATCCAATCCTTTATCCGGCGTAAACTTGGATTTGGATAGGGAGTCAGGGACGCTCAAAGAGGAAGTTAGGCAGTATTGAGCGACTTAGCGAAGGTGTGATCTCTCTCAACCCCTAACAATTTGGGCGGGAAAGTTGCTCTCTATACAATCCGGACGCCCCCCACTTATCGCGACACACCGCACTCTGACGTGAGGGGAATGCCACAAGGACGAAAGAGAGGGGACAATAATAGGAGGATAACAGAGGGGAGAAGGGGAGAGAGAGAGAGAGAGCAAAGAGTGAAAGGCCAGACGAAGATGCACAGAAACGCGAGGTGAATAATTATAGAGAGGGGGAAGAGAGATGCAGCTAATAGATTGATATAAAGAAGTAAAGGGGAAAAGTGATAGACTTGAGTTGACAAGTACAAGGAAATGAGAGATGTAATGATAGGGAAGAAAATGACAAGACGTTGGATGGAGGATTCAAGTAAGACAAGAGTTTGATGGTGGTGTTATGGGTATAGACTTACAAGAATACAATGTCGAATATTTTTATATAGCATTTATCTAATAAAATAAAAAAGCTGAACCCGAAGTGGGAATTAAAAAAAAAAAAAAAATGAACCCAAATGTTTAAATAGTTATTGAACCCAATTCATTTCAGAAAAAAAGCTGAACACAAATAGTGAAATAGTATATGAACCCAATTAAAAAAAACCCAAATGTTTAAATGATAGATGAACCCAATTTATTTCAGAAACAAATATAAACCCAAATGGTGAAATAGTAGATGAACCAAATTCATTTCAAATAAAAGCTGTAACTCAATGGGGAAAGAGTAGATGAACCCAATTCATTTCAGGAGAAATTGAACCCAAATGTGGAAAGGGTAGATAAACAAAATTCATATAAGAAAAAGCTGAACCCAAATGTGGAAAAGGTACAGGAACCCAATTCATTTAAGAAAAAAGCTGAACCCAAATGTGGAAAGGGTAGATGAACCCAATTTATTTAAGAAAAAAACTGAAACCAAATGTAGAAAGGGTAGCAGAACCCAATTCATTTAAGAAAAAAGCTGAACCCAAATGTAGAAAGGGTAGCAGAACCCAATTCATTTAAGAAAAAAGCTGAACCCAAATGTAGAAAGGGTAGCAGAACCCAATTCATTTAAGAAAAAAGCTGAACCCAAATGTGGAAAAGGTACAGGAACCCAATTCATTTAAGAAAATAGCTGAACCCAAATGTGGAAAAGGTACAGGAACCCAATTCATTTAAGAAAAAAGCTGAACCCAAATGTGGAAAAGGTACAGGAACCCAATTCATTTAAGAAAAAAGCTGAACCCAAATGTGGAAAAGGTACAGGAACTCAATTCATTTAAGAAAAAAGCTGAACCCAAATGTGGAAAAGGTACAGGAACTCAATTCATTTAAGAAAAAAGCTGAACCCAAATGTGGAAAAGGTACAGGAACTCAATTCATTTAAGAAAAAAGCTGAACCCAAATGTGGAAAAGGTACAGGAACCCAATTCATTTAAGAAAAGAGCTGAACCCAAATGTGGAAAGGGAAGATGAACCCAATTTATTTAAGAAAAAACTGAAACCAAATGTAGTAAGGGTAGCAGAACCCAATTCATTTAAGAAAAAAGCTGAACACAAATGTGGAAAGGGTAGATGAACCCAATTTATTTAAGAAAAGAAACTGAAACCAAATGTAGAAAGGGTAGCAGAACCCAATTCATTTAATAAAAAAGCTTAACCCAAATGTAGAAAGGGTAGCAGAACCCAATTCATTTAAGAAAAAAGCTGAACCCAAATGTAGAAAGGGTAGCAGAACCCAATTCATTTAATAAAAAAACTGAACACAAATGTGGAAAGGGTAGATGAACCCAATTTATTTAAGAAAAAAAAACTGAAACTAAATGTAGAAAGGGTAGCAGAACCCAATTCATTTAAGAAAAAAGCTGAAACCAAATGTGGAAAGGGTAGATGAAACCACCCAAGATAGGTCTGACGATTCCATTTCAACAATTGTCCTTCTTCCAAAAGAATGGTGAAGTTTCATATAAGCAAGATTACTCAAGTGCCATATGTGGATGAGATCATGATGAGGGGTAGATAGAGACGGTTTGGGCATGCTCTTCGCACTCCCCAAGAGAGATTAGTTCATCAAACGTTCACCTGTGTTCCACAAGGCACTAGAAGAGTAGGAAGGCCCAGACCTACATGGCTAAGGACTATGTAACGCGAAGTAGGAGATGATGAATGGAGAAGTATTGAAGATAGAGACGACTGTCGAAATCTAACCGAGGCCCTTGTCGTCAATAGGCGTAGGAGATGATGATGATAATGATGAATGCCAGGTTAATTAACATGGTTAACAAATTATTAACATCATTTTGCTATACTTGCACGCATAGAACTATATAAATATTTTGCATCAATATCATATTCACAAACAGAAGAAAGAACAGGGTTCCTTTATACAGTGCACTGTTAAAGATGTGCCGTAAAAAACGGCAAAAACCCTGGAATAAATATTGCCAGGCATTAACCGTTTCAAAAACGGATATATTAGAGTTCTCTTGCTTGAGGGGACACTCGGGCACACTATTCTGCCTCATTTCTCTTCTTGTTTCGTTCAAATTTTTATAGTTCATATATGAGATATCTATTTTAATGTTACTGTTCCTAAATTATTCAATTTTTCCTTGTTTCCTTTCCTCACTGGGCTATTTCCCTGCTGGAGCCCTTGGGCTTGTAGCATCCTGCTTTTCCAGCTAGTGTTGTAGCTTGGTAATTAATAATAATAATAACAATCATAATAATAATAATAATATTGAATGATATTACGGTTACTAACTAGTAAAAGATAATAATAAAGTAGGGTAAAAATTACGGCCGACTGTATTTGACTGAAATACGGCTGGGAACTGTATATTTGTTGGAGAAAATATACTGTATTGGAAGGTAAATAACCAAACGCACTTAGGGCTCGAGATACCGCAGCAAACACTTAGGTTAGGTTAAGAAGCTATAGAGAAAAATTAATCGAGAGTTTAATAAAACAGCAGCCTCGGGTGTGCCCAAATATTATTATTATTATTATTATTATTATTATTATTATTATTATTATTATTATTATTATTATTATTATTATTATTATTATTATTATTATTATTATTATTATTATTATTAACCAAGCTTTACAACCCTAGTTTGAAAAGCTGAATGCTATAAGCCCAAGGGCTCCAACAAAGAAAATAGCCCAGTCCGGAAAGGAAATAAGGAAATAAATAAGCTACAAGAGAAGTAATTAACACTTAAAATAAAATATTTTAAGAAAAGTAGCAACATTAAAATGAATCTTTCATATATAAACTATAAAATTAAAGAATAAAATAAAAGATAAATGAGAAGGATTAATGTGCCCAAGGGTACCCTCAAGCAAGAGAACTCTACCCCAAGACAGTGGAAGACCATGTTGCAGAGGTTAAGGCATATCATGCCACTATCCTCGTATGTAATTATACTTATTAATAACTTCTTTCCTTATCTTACCTCTAGTATGCAATATCTGCCATGCCATTCTACTGTCCTTTTGACATCAGTAATAACTTTATTTGCATTTTAAAATTCCAAATATGATATTCATCACTGTAACTTTCAGAGTGAAAATTCATAAAACGCAATTTAACTATTAACAAAATTTAAACACAAAATGACAGCACGTAGATTTTTTTTAATTATTCAAGTTAGTTTTAACTTGAACTTAACAACACTGAGCAAATAATTACTGAACATAAATTCGGTAACAGTATCACAGGGGTTAAAACATATCCTCCTTCCAACAGTATCACTGAAAATGCATTTACTTGAATTACAAGTCCTTTTATATTTGCAAGCATAAAGAGATTTACTGTACTTGAACTACAAGTCATTTTACATTTGCAAGCATAAAGAGATTTACTGTACTTGAACTACAAGTCATTTTACATTTGCAGGCATAAAGAGATTTACTGTACTTGAACTACAAGTCATTTTATATTTGCAAGCATAAAGAGGTTAGAAGCCAACCAATTTACCTGGTTTTGTTAATATGTTTATGAATCTATAAAGACAATACAAAATAAAAGGTTTAACTACCGTCATTGTCGTTTTACGTTTTTATGTTATTAAGCAATGTCTTGGTGATTGACACGATGATGGGAATAGTTCATAATAAAAACACAAAACCCTGAATTTAATACTATTGTCCCATACGTATCAAGTTATAAAAATAAAAAAATGAAAAACATTGCAATGATGCCTTTTCACGAGGCATACCTAAATTACTGTAAGATTGTGATTTCTTTCATCGATTGATTGATTGATTGATTGATTTGAAGTTTCCTGGCATCCTGACATCGAATTATTTCATGGATTGATTGAATCACTGACCATCCTTTACATTCAGATCTCCCAGGACAATTCTATCCTGTTCGTAATACTAGGCAGGCAGTTAATTCTAATAGCCAGGCCTTCTCCATCATGAGGCTCAATACTACACAGTATTCTAGAAGTTTTATTCCAGCTGTTACCAAGTTGTGAAATGATCTTCCTAATCGGGTGGTTGAATCAGTAGAACTTCAAAAGTTAAAAGTTGGAGCAAATGCTTTTTTGTTGACCAGGCGGACATGAGTCTTTTTATAGTTTATTTATGACATATTTATTTTTGATGTTGTTAATAGTTTATATATGACATGTCTGTTTTGACGTTGTTACTTATTTCAGAATGATTTATTGTTAATTTGTTCTCTTCATTTATTTATTTCCTTATTTCCTTTCCTCACTGGGCTATTTTTCCCTGTTGGAGCCCCTGGGCTTATAGCATCTTGCTTTTCCAACTAGGGTTGTAGCTTGGATAGTAATAATAATAATAATAATAACAATATGACTGCTTCATAATCATTTCCAGCTTTACATAACAGTTAATCCCCGCAAGTTTCATTACGATTAAGATTGTGGCCGGGAAGTTGTTCACAAACAAGAACACACACACAAATTACAAACACAAACAGGGGCGAAAACATAACCTCCTTCCAACTTCATTGGCGGTGGTAAAGAAGGTTATTATTAGCAGAAACAAGTCATAATATCACCTACTTTTCCCTCTTGGAGCCCTTGGGCTTTTAACATTTTGCTTTTCCAACTATAGTCAATTTCTTTTAACGAGACGCATTTGCACCGACTCGCAGTGGTACCCTTTTAGCTCGGAAAAAGTTTCCTGATCGTTGATTAGTTACAATTATCTTGTCTAACCAATCAGCGATCAGGACACTTTTCCGAGCTAAAAGAGCACCGCTGCGAGTCGGTGCAAATCTGCCTCACTAAAAAAAATGACTATTGGGTTGTGGCTTAGCTAGTATTAATAATAATATTCCAATGGAGATGAGCACCAGAGTCTTCTTTTCTAGGTATTATATACAGGCTTTGAAAAAACGTTTCTCCATATCAATCGAGTAAAACTAAACGTTGAATTATTCCAACAGTAAAGATACGTTTATTGATGAAAAGAGAGTATTAAATACAGGCTTTGAAAAAACGTTTCTTCAAATCAATCGAGTAAAACTAAACGTTGAATTATTCCAACAGTAAAGATACGTTCATTGATGAAAAGAGAGTATTAAATACAGGCTTTGAAAAAAACGTTTCTTCATATCAATCGAGTAAAAATAAACGTTGAATTATTCCAACAGTAAAGATACGTTCATTGATGAAAAGAGAGTATTAAATACAGGCTTTGAAAAAACGTTTCTTCATATCAATCGAGTAAAACTAAACGTTGAATTATTCCAACAGTAAAGATACGTTTATTGATGAAAAGAGAGTATTATATACAGGCTTTGAAAATACGTTTCTTCAGATCAATCGAGTAAAAGTAAACGTTGAATTATTCCAACAGTAAAGATACGTTTATTGATGAAAAGAGAGTATTAAATACAGGCTTTGAAAAAACGTTTCTTCAGATCAATCGAGTAAAACTAAACGTTGAATTATTCCAACAATAAAGATACGTTTATTGATGAAAAGAGAGTATTATATACAGGCTTTGAAAATACGTTTCTTCATATCAATCGAGTAAAAGTAAACGTTGAATTATTCCAACAGTAATGATACGTTCATTGATGAAAAGAGAGTATCAAATACAGGCTTTGAAAAAAAAAACGTTTCTTCATATCAATAGAGTAAAACTAAACGTTGAATTATTCCAACAGTAAAGATACGTTTATTGATGAAAAGAGACTATTAAATACAGGCTTTGAAAAAACGTTTCTTCATATCAATCGAGTAAAACTAAACGTTGAATTATTCCAGCAGTAAAGATACGTTTATTATTAAAAGAGAGTATTATATACAGGCTTTGAAAATACGTTTCTTCATATCAATCGAGTAAAACTAAACATTGAATTATTCCAACAGTAAAGATACGTTTATTGATGAAAAGAGACTATTACATACAGGCTTTGAAAAAACGTTTCTTCATATCAATCGAGTAAAACTAAACGTTGAATTATTCCAACAGTAAAGATACGTTCATTGATGAAAAGAGAGTATTAAATACAGGCTTTGAAAAATATTTCTTCATATGAATCGAATAAAATTAAACGTTGAATTATTCCAACAGTAAAGATACGTTTATTGATGAAAAGAGAGTATCAAATACAGGCTTTGAAAATACGTTTCTTCATATAAATCGAGTAAAACTAAACGTTGAATTATTCCAACAGTAAAGATACGTTTATTGATGAAAAGAGACTATTAAATACAGGCTTTGAAAAAACGTTTCTTCATATCAACCGAGTCAAACTAAATGTTGAATTATTCCAACAGTAAAGATACGTTTATTGATGAAAAGAGAATTTCCATTGCCTCTCTTCCTTTGTCGTCGATAATCAATATTTCACTTTGAAATTCAAGGCTCTTCCGTGGTTGCTCACCCTCTTATGTGTTATCTTTCGTTTTGGAATTTAAAATGTAAATGCAAATCACACGTCTATCTTGTATGTTATTATTATTATTATTATTATTATTATTATTATTATTATTATTATTATTATTATTATTATTATTATTATTATTGTTATTATTATTATTATTATTATTATTATTATTATTATTATTATTATTATTATTATTATTATTAGCTAAGCTACAGCCCTAGTTGGAAAAGCAGGATGCTATAAGCCCAGAGGCTCCAACAGGGAACATAGAAGCTTGCCTTATAATTTGATTTCATTATAGCCAGAGGAGATTTCATATCATCAAAAACTGATTTAATAACATTAATAAATCTCGGTGAACTTTACACAAAATGTCTGCAAGAATGCCCTATATCTACAGCCTAGAAAAATCTCATCATTATACTAATTCACATAAAGTGAGACACTAAAGGACTAAAAAATTACGGCCCAATAAGTTTACTCTCATTAATATATATATATATATATATATATATACATATATATATATGTATATATATGTGTATATATACATATATATATTATATATAAATACACATAATATTCATATATATATATATATATATATATATATACATATATATATATATATATATATTATATTATATATATATATATATATATATATATATATATATATATATATATATATATATATATGTATATATATATATAATAATAT
>NC_090725.1:332712958-332720458 GCF_036898095.1 Palaemon carinicauda
AAGAGATTGTAAATCTATCTACTGACGAAGGAGACTCGAACATGGAGCTCCTCCGAGAGAAGAGAGAACCTCGTCTGCTGGACACGGCTTCTAGTTCCCGCTCAACCCACGTCCTTCCTCATTGATGACATTCTCTTCCATAGACCAAAGGTTAGTGCGTTTTACTCTAATCGAGTTATTAATTACTAAAAATAATAGTGAGCGATAACTTCGAAAATAACTGCATCAATCGTGGTGTGGTATATTTTATAATAACTACAATGTATCATACATCCTCTTTGATGATATTCTCTTCCACAGACCAAAGGTTAGTGCGTTTTACTCTGATAACTGAGGTGATAATTACCAAAAAAAAAAAGAGAGACATAACTTTGAAAATAACTGCATCAATCGTGGTGTAGTAAATTTTATAATAACTACAATTTATCATACATTATTATTATTATTATTATTATTATTATTATTATTTGCTAAGCTACAATCCTAGAAGGAAAAGCTGCATGCTATAAGCCCAGGGGATCCAACGAAGAAAATAGCTCAGTGAGGAAAGAAAACAAAGAAAAATAAAATATTTTAAGAAGAGCAACAAGATTAAAATAAATATCTCCTATATAAACTATAAAACCTTTAACAAAATACATCGTTTGTCTTATTCCTGACGGTGCTAAAACGTGTGTTTGAAGGATTACAATCCTATTAATATATCACTGATATTATTGCATATCTCATCTTTTTTTTTATTACCGATGTCAAAAGTGTAAGATCACTGTACCCTTATTGTAACACTGTATATGGCTTTTGCTGAAATAAAGATTATTATTATTATTATTATCATTATTATTATTATTATTATGATTATGATTATTATTATTATTATTATTATTATTATTATTATTATTATTATTATTATTATTATTACTTCCGGTCGATTAGTTGATTCTGCATATAGCTAATGGAAATCGCAGCCCATGTTTAAAATATATGACTTTTCCCGCTTGCAAACCGGAAATTATTATTATCTTTTTTTTATTTTTAAATACACATTTACAATCTTATAATTTATAAAATAAATACATCATCGTATATATACATGAATAATTATAATTTTACATCTACTATATTTACAATTTTTACTATTCACCTAAATATCTTTTTTAAATTTTTTACTATTCACCTAAATATCTTTTTTAAAATGTTTACTATTCACCTAAATATCTTTTTTAAAATCTTTTACTATTCACCTAAATATCTTTATTAAAATTTTTACTATTCACCTAAATATCTTTTTTAAATTTTTTACTATTCACCTAAATATCTTTTTTAAAATGTTTACTATTCACCTAAATATCTTTTTTAAAATCTTTTACTATTCACCTAAATATCTTTATTAAAATTTTTACTCTTCACCTAAATATCTTTATTAAAATTTTTACTATTCACCTAAATATCTTTTTTAAAATTTTTACTATTCACCTAAATATCTTCATTAAAATTTTTACTATTCACCTAAATATCATTATTAAAATTTTTACTATTCACCTAAATATCTTTATTAAAATTTTACTCTTCACCTAAATATCTTTATTAAAATTTTTACTATTCACCTAAATATCTTTTTTAAAATTTTTACTATTCACCTAAATATCTTTTTTAAAATGTTTACTCTTCACCTAAATATCTTTATTAAAATGTTTAATCTTCACCTAAATATCTTTTTTAAAATGTTTACTATTCACCTAAATATCTTTATTAAAATGTTTACTCTTCACTTAAATATCTTTATCAAAATATTTACTATTCACCTAAATATCTTTTTTTAAATTTTTCCTCTTCACCTAAATATCTTTATTAAAATTTTTACTATTCACCTAAATATTTTTTTTTTATTTTTACTATTCACCTAACTATCTTCTTTAAATGAAAAATATATCAAATCGTGAATACTTTTTAAATATAATCTTTAAATCCTATTTTATTTACATGAAACGTATTTATCATTCTGCTCCACATGGGCTTGGACCGAGTCTTTTTTTTTCTTTTTGTAAATCTTTGTATTTAAATATTTTTTGTCCAATAAACATTATTATTATTATTATTATTATTATTATTATTATTATTATTATTATTATTATTATTATTATTATTATTATTAAATAATTGCGGGTCAGTATTTAAAAATCCTAATTACGTTCCCATATTTATCCAATCAATAAATTCCGCTATTAATATAATAAAACATTATTTGGAAACGTCATTAAACTTTATCGGTATATATGCAAATTCATTATTCGTCTGAGCTCTGATAACAAACTTTTACTAAGAATATCTATAAAAAGAAAACTGGTGTTAAATTAAATGCCTAATCAAATTTTATAGCAATACGTAGCCTACATCACAATCTTAATAAATACTGATACTTCTTGTCTTCTGAGTCATTAGCCTGCGAACAATATTCAATTTCTATGCCCTTCATATTTCCTTTATTTTTTATTTATTTTTTTTTCTTTTTTTTTTTACTTGGTAATTATTTTCCAATGCTGGAGCCCTTGGACTTATAGCACCTCTTGCTTTTCCAACTAGGGTTGTAGCTTAGCTCGTAATATTAATTTTAATAATAATAATAACAATAATAATAATAATAATAATAATAATAATAATAAAAACAATAATAATAATAACAATAATAATAATAACAATAATAATAATAATAATAATAATAATAATAATAATTATATTCGACACAACTATTTCTTGATATACATTTTCATTTAGGCTGTTTTTCAAATAGTTATATAGAGCTTAGAAAATAACAAAATCTATTACGAAGGAATATATGAAGCCATAAGAATAATAATAATAATATTAATAATAATAATAATAATAATAATAATAATAATAATAGAAACGTGTAGCTGATAATGGTTTTTCAATACATAAATTGTTAACTTTGCATTAAATACTCAACTTGGACTTAATGGTTTTGACTTCCCAGTTTTTATTGTTTAAATAGAAAATATTTATTTGAATATTGTTACTATTCCTAAGATATTTTATTTTTCCTTATTTCCTTTCCTCACTGGGCTATTTTCCCTGTTGGGGCCCCTGGGCTTATAGCATCCTGCTTTTCCAACTAGGGTTGTAGCTTAGCATATAATAATAATAATAATAATAATAATAATAATAATAATAATAATAATAATAATAATGAAAAATGATGTTTGCCCGATCACGTTTTCTCAGTTACTGGCAAAACGCAGTAATACAGAGAAGATTATTCGAGCTATTGAGAAAATAGACAACAAAATTAATGATACTAAGGCAGCCATTGTTTTCAAATAAACTGGCCTTAAAGAGGGTCTTCTATCAAAATAATAATAATTATTATTATTATAAAATAATATTGATAATAATAATAATGATAATAATAATGATAAAGATAATAATAATATTGATAATAATAAAAATAGTAATAACAATAAAAATAATAATAATAATAATAATAATAAAATAATAAGAGAATAATAAAAATAATGATAATAAAAAAACAACGCCCACAATAATAATAATAATAATAATAATAATAATAATAATAATAATAATAATAATAATAATAATAATAATAATACGCTCATCGGAACGCAACGTTATTTTTACTTCAATAAAAAATTGCCCTTCTAATGACCTAAATAACGTTAACCACATGAAAAAAAAAAAAAAACCTTTTGTGATTTTTTTTTCTCTTTTTAATCCATTTTTAAAGCCTACCATGTAGGCTTATTTTACTGTTGTGTGGTAGCAATAACAAAGCGAGGGAAATACTAACAAGAGATTGTGTCCAGCCAAGCACAAAATCATCGTTTTATGTTACCTAAATATTTTAACAATTATCGCCATTTTTTTTTTATTTTATTTTTTTTTTTTTTTGGTAGTTTGAGAATAAGTTTAGATTTTAGTTTTATATAACCTACACGCACACACATACATATATATGTAACATTATATATATATATATATATATATATATTATATATATATATATATATGTATGTATGTATGTATGTATATATATATATATATATATATATATATATATATATATATATATATATATATATATATATATATATATATATATATATATATATATATATTAATTTCATTACATATCTATTTATAAAAATATTTAACAGTAGGCTACAGAGCGGACGTTGTAAATAAATTACAGATTTGTATATATATATGTATGTATATATATATATATATATATATATATATATATATATATATATATATATATATATATATATATATATATATATATATATATATAAAACACTGTAGAACTTTATGCATGATCTTTTATTTAAAAAATGCATTGCCCTGTAAAACATAGTTTCTGTTTTACTACTATTAATGTAATTTCAATTGTTTATACGTGTAATAATAATAATAATAATAATAATAATAATAATAATAATGAATAAGCATAATGATCATTATTATTATTATTATTATCATTATTATTATTATTATTACTAGTAGTAGTAGTAGTAGTAGTAGTAGTAGTAGTGGTAATAGTATATATATATTATCTAGATGATAGCGCATGTAATAATAATAATAATAATAATAATAATAATAATAATAATAATAATAATAATAATAATAATAATAATAACATCATGACAATTATTATTATCAATACTATAATTATTATTATCAGTAGTAGTAGTACTAGTATTATAGATAATATATATATATATATATATATATATATATATATATATATATATATATATATATATATATATATATATATATATATATATATATGATATATATGTATGTATGTATCCTAGATGATAGAGCATATCTTTGCGTGTGTATTCCAAAAATAATAATATCAATGAACGTATATATATTTTCTATGAATATATATATATATATATATATATATATATATATATATATATATATATATATATATATATTCTAGTCTCTTTATATTCCATCTTGCTTTTTTTATAATAATAATAATAATAATAATAATAATAATAATAATAATAATAATAATAATAATAATAATTATAAAAATTTTGTTAATATTGTAATTTGTTGTAAACTTCCAAAACGTAGGAAAATTATCACACCTTAAAGTAATGAAAACTTATACAAAAACACAACACATTATTACAAATTCAGCTACCGGAAAACCCTCCGACTTGTACTGGAAATAGATATGCCTTATGGCAATCAATTTGAAATATTTATTCTTATTTTTATAATAGATACCGCTTTCCCATAATTCCTAATTTCAATAATAAAACCTATAACGCTTAGTGATATTCTAAAACTTACACTAATAATCATAATGAAAATAATAATAATAATAATAATAATAATAATAATAATAATAATAATAATAATAATAATAATAATAATAATGGATAAGATATAAATGAATTATATATATTTTTTTTTTTTTTGCTAATCAACATATTAATTCAAGAAATTATATACTTTACGTTTATCATATAGGAGTCTTGGTATAACACTGCTTTTTAAACTAGTGTTGTAGCTTAGCTTGTTATAAATATTGACTATGATGATAATAGTAACAATGATAATAATGTATCCATGCTTGTGCCACTGATAAAAAATGGACTTATGTACACTTATCAATTACTTCAAATACGCAAAAATGAAACATTTCCAAATAAATATAAATTAAACGTTTTTTAAATACGCAAAAATGAAGCGTTTTTAGATACGCAAAAATAAAACGTTTTGAAATATGCAATTATGGAATGTTTTCAAATGCACAAAAATTACACGTTTTTAAATATTCAAAAATGAAACGTTTTTAAATACGCAAAAATTAAACTTTTTTAAATACGCATAAATGAAACGTTTTTAAATACGCAAAAATGAAACGTTTTCAAATATACAATTATGGAATGTTTTCAAATGCACAAAAATTAAACGTTTTTAAATACGCAAAAATTAAACGTTTTTAAATACGCAATAATGAAAAGTTTTTGAATATGCAATTATATATGGAATGTTTTCAAATATAAAAAAATTTAAACGATTTTAAATACACAAAAATGAAACGTTTTTAAATACGCAAAATTTAAACAATTTTAAATATGCAATTATGGAATGCTTTCAAATACGTAAAAATGAAAAGTTTTTAATACACAAAAATGAAACGTTAAGTATTGAACGCTTAACGACAAATACCTAGGAATAATAACCTGAATGGAATCAATTTAGATAAATATTACTAGTAAATAGAAATAATTGGAATTTATATAAAAAGTATATATTGTGAAATTCAAGAATCGTATGCATACAATTCTACAAAATATTATTCTAAAAAAAACTACCCTTAGAAAAATATAACCAATCATTTGCAACTTCAACTCTGCTACGTCAATCTTGAAGTATATAAGAAATAACATTTATTTGGAAAAGGTGTGAAGTAAATGACGCTTTCATTGTTTCCATTTTATTTATATATATATATATATATATATATATATATATATATATATATATATATATATATATATATATATATATATATATATATATATATACATATATATACATATATATATATATATATATATATATATATATATATATATATATATATATATATATATATACACAGAATATATATATATATATATATATATACATATGTATATATATATATATATATATATATATACATATATATATGTGTGTATATATACTGTATATGTTTATTTATATATATATATATACATGCATATTATTTCTTTCTGGGTGGAGATACCTAAACACTGTGAAAGGGTTTGTGTATCGCCATGATCAGCAAAACTGTACTAGTCAGGGCCACCCGAACTAGGTTGGTTTACTGTGAGCGACCAGACTAGTCTCCCACCATCAAAAATCCGCAATGAATAAAGACATATATGAGGCCTTTATCCTGCAGTGAACTAGAAACAACAGCATTTGTTGTTTGTTAAATATGTTTTTAAGTAAAAAAAAAAATGAAGGATATTGAGAATATATTTAGAGAAATATGAAATATAAAATCTATCATATTTAAAATTGAAAGCAAAATTTAAAAACAAAAAGTTTGCTGTGAGCGATTAGAGTAAAGTAGTGATGGAATGGCCAAACTCCAGATTTATATAAGGACATGTCTGAGGCCTTTGTCCTGCCGTGGACTAGAAATGGCTGCGTTTGTTGTTGTTGAGAAATCTGCATCCTTTCGAATGTGCAATTATTATTATTATTATTATTATTATTATTATTATTATTATTATTATTATTATTATTATTATTATTACTTGCTAAGCTACAACTCTAGTTGGAAAGGCAGGATGCTATAAACCGAGGGGCTCCAACAGGGAAAATAGCCCAGTGAGGAAAGGAAACTAGGAAAATTAAAATATTTTAAGAACAGTAACAACATTAAAATTAATCTTTCCTATATAAACTATA
>NC_090725.1:332735458-332737958 GCF_036898095.1 Palaemon carinicauda
TCCATTTTCCATTGCACTAAATCAAAGATATTTTCTATTTTCCATTGCAATTAATCAAAGGTATTTTCCATTTTCCATTGCACTAAATCAAAGATATTTTCCATTTTCCATTGCACTAAATCAAAGGTATTTTCTATTTTCCATGTCACTAAATCAAAGATATTTTCCATTTTTCCATTGCACTAAATCAAAGATATTTTCCATTTTCGATTGCACTAAATCAAAGGTATTTTCCATTTTCCATTGCACTAAATCAAAGATATTTTCCATTTTCCATTGCACTAAATCAAAGGTATTTTCCATTTTCCATTGCACTAAATCAAAAATATTTTCCATTTTCCATTGCACTAAATCAAAGATATTTTCCATTTTCCATTGCACTAAATCAAAGATATTTTCCATTTTCCATTGCACTAAATCAAAGATATTTTCCATTTTTCCATTGCACTAAATCAAAGATATTTTCCATTTTTCCACTGCACTAAATCAAAGGTATTTTCCATTTTTCCATTGCACTAAATCAAAGGTATTTTCCATTTTTCCATTGCACTAAATCAAAGGTATTTTCCATTTTTCCATTGCACTAAATCAAAGATATTTTCCATTTTTCCATTGCACTAAATCAAAGATATTTTCCATTTTTCCATTGCACTAAATCAAAGGTATTTTCCATTTTCCATTGCACTAAATCAAAGATATTTTCCATTTTCCATTGCACTAAATCAAAGGTATTTTCCATTTTCCATTGCACTAAATCAAAGATATTTTCCATTTTCCATTGCACTAAATCAAAGATATTTTCCATTTTCCATTGCACTAAATCAAAGGTATTTTCCATTTTCCATTGCACTAAATCAAAGATATTTTCCATTTTCCATTGCACTAAATCAAAGGTATTTTCCATTTTTCCATTGCACTAAATCAAAGATATTTTCCATTTTCCATTGCACTAAATCAAAGGTATTTTCCATTTTTCCATTGCACTAAATCAAAGATATTTTCCATTTTCCATTGCACTAAATCAAAGGTATTTTCCATTTTCCATTGCACTAAATCAAAGATATTTTCCATTTTCCATTGCACTAAATCAAAGATATTTTCCATTTTTCCATTGCACTAAACCAAAGGTATTTTCCATTTTTCTTTTGCACTAAGTCAAAGATATTTTCCATTTTTCCATTGCACTAAATCAAAGATATTTTCCATTTTCCATTGCACTAAATCAAAGGTATTTTCCATTTTCCATTGCACTAAATCAAAGATATTTTCCATTTTTCCATTGCACTAAACCAAAGGTATTTTCCATTTTTCTTTTGCACTAAGTCAAAGATATTTTCCATTTTTCCATTGCACTAAATCAAAGATATTTTCCATTTTCCATTGCACTAAATCAAAGGTATTTTCCATTTTCCATTGCACTAAATCAAAGATATTTTCCATTTTCCATTGCACTAAATCAAAGGTATTTTCCATTTTTCCATTGCACTAAATCAAAGATATTTTCCATTTTCCATTGCACTAAATCAAAGATATTTTCCATTTTCCATTGCACTAAATCAAAGGTATTTTCCATTTTCCATTGCACTAAATCAAAGATATTTTCCATTTTCCATTGCACTAAATCAAAGGTATTTTCCATTTTTCCATTGCACTAAATCAAAGATATTTTCCATTTTCCATTGCACTAAATCAAAGATATTTTCCATTTTCCATTGCACTAAATCAAAGATATTTTCCATTTTTCCATTGCACTAAATCAAAGATATTTTCCATTTTTCCATTGCACTAAATCAAAGATATTTTCCATTTTCCATTGCACTAAATCAAAGATATTTTCCATTTTTCCATTGCACTAAACCAAAGGTATTTTCCATTTTTCTTTTGCACTAAGTCAAAGATATTTTCCATTTTTCCATTGCACTAAATCAAAGATATTTTCCATTTTCCATTGCACTAAATCAAAGGTATTTTCCATTTTCCATTGCACTAAATCAAAGGTATTTTCTATTTTCCATTGCACTAAATCAAAGATATTTTCCATTTTTCTTTTGCACTAAGTCAAAGATATTTTCCATTTTTCCATTGCACTAAATCAAAGATATTTTCCATTTTCCGACTGCACTAAATCATAGATATCTTTCATTTTTCGACTGCACTAAATTAAAGATATTTTCCATGTTTGATACCATTAATCAAAGTTATTTTCCATTTTCCCATTACACTAAATCAAAGATATTTTCCATTGCACTAAATCAAAGATATTTTCGGTTGAACTAAATCAAAGATATTTTCCATTTCCGATTGCAAGATATTTTCAATTTTCGATAGCACTAAATGAAATATATTTTCCCTTTTTCAATTGCACTAAATCAAAGATATTTTCCATTTTAGAATGCACTAAATCAAAGATATTTTCCATTTTAAAATGCACTAAATCAAGGATATTTTCCATTTTAGAATGCACTAAATCATAGATATTTTCCATTTTAGAATGCACTAA
>NC_090725.1:332742958-332747958 GCF_036898095.1 Palaemon carinicauda
AAACAAGGAAATAATTAAACCACAAGAAAACCAATAAACAATTAAAATACTTGAAGATCCACAGAACGGAATCTTCTGCTGTTTACCCGGCAGAGATTCGAAAGCCAGATAACTAAAAGTCCTTAGAGTCCAACAGGGGAAAATAGCCCAGTGAGGAAAACAAACAAGGAAATAATTAAACCACAAGAAAACCAATAAACAATCAAAATACTTGAAGATCCACAGAACGGAGTCTTCTGCTGTTTACCCGGCAGAGATTCGAAAGCCAGATAACTAAAAGCCCTTAGAGTCCAACAGGGGAAAATAGCCCAGTGAGGAAAACAAACAAGGAAATAATTAAACTACAAGAAAACCAATAAACAATTAAAATACTTGAAGATCCACAGAACGGAATCTTCTGCTGTTTACCCAACAGAGATTCAGAAGTCTGATAACCGTAATTAAGAGTAAATATCAATTAGGGAAGGTTTGCACTTGGCCCGGGGCTAAATCCCAAACACCTGAGAGGAGAAAACATCAACGGACCGGTAATCCAATCCTCTTAAAAGTAGCCTGATCCCACACTCGTCCCCTCCGCACAAGGAGGGGATCTGATAGTATTAATACTCGTAGGATATGCTACACTACAATATCATTGGAGAAAAGGTTCACTTCCATAGGATCCACAATCACATTTAGGGACTCTCAAATACTCTCTCTTTTTTTTTTTTTTTTTTTTTTTTGCTCCCACTTACATACGAACACATACACACACGAACACACACACCTGCACTTCCTAGCTGGAAGGAATGATGGGAGAGAACCGAAAACAGATGATGTGGAAGTAGGAACACGTGAAGATAAATGATCTTAAATTGTTATTTTGTATTATTATTATTATTATTATTACTTACTAAGCTACAACCCTAGTTGGAAAAGCAGTATGCTATAAGCCCAGGGGCTCCAACAGGGAAAATAGCTCAGTGCGGAAAGGAAAAAAGGAAAATAAAATATTCTAAGAAGAGTAACAACAATAAATATCTCCTATATAAACTATAAAAACTTTAACAAAACAAGAGGAGGAGAAATAAGATAGGAGAGTGTGCTCGAGTGTACCCTCAAGCAAGAGAACTCTAACCCAAGACAGTGAAAGGCCATGGTACAGAGGCTATGGCACTACCCAAGACTAGAGAACAGTGGTTTGATTTTGGAGTGTCCTTCTCCTAGAAGAGCTGCTTACCATAGCTAAAGAGTCTCTTCTACCCTTACCAAGAGGAAAGTGGCACTGAACAATTACAGTGCAGTAAACCCTTGGGTGATGAAGAATTGTTTGGAATCTGTGTTGTCAGGTGTATGAGGATAGAGGAGAATATGTAAAGAATATGCCAGACTATTCAGTGTGTATGTAGGCAAAGGGAAAATGAACCGTAACCAGAGAGGAGGATCCAATGTAGTACTGTCTGGCCAGTCAAAAGACCCCATAACTCTCTAGCGGTAGTATCTCAACGGGTGGCTGGTGCCCTGGCCAACCTACTACCTACAAATGTCTGTTGATACAATATGGGACTCTCAAATACTCTCTTTTTTTTTTCTTTTGCTCCCACTTACATACGAACACACACACACACACGAACACACACACCTGCACTTCCTAGCTGGAGGGAATGATGGGAGAGAACCGAAAACAGATGATGTGGAAGTAGGAACACGTGAAGATAAATGATCTTAAATTGTTATTTTGTAATGCTTTAATGTCTGTTGATACAAGTGATTTTGTATTTTTTATTAATTCATGCAATTATCAAGGTGCTTGTAATGTATGTTGATACAGGCAGTCTTGTATTCTTTAATAATTAATGTAATTTGTAATCTATGTTGATACAAGTGATCTTATATTTTTCTAATAATCAATGAAATTATCAAATTGCTTTAATCTTTCATAATAAAAATGATCTATTTATTAATAATTATTGCAATTATCAAGGTGATATAGTCTTGATACAAATAATCTTGTATTCTTTTAATAATTAATGCAATTATCAAAGTGCTGTAATCTTGATACAAAATTGTAAATTATTTTACATTAGTTAATGCAATTATCAATGTGCTGTAATCTTGATACAAATAATCTTGTAATTTCTTATTAATTAATGCAATTATCAAGGTGCTGTAATCTATTTTGATAAAAACAATCTTGTATTCTATAATAATTAATGCAATTATCAAGGTGCTGTAATCTTGATATAAATAATCTTGTAATTTCTTATTAACTAATGCAATTATAAATGTGCTGTAATTTATGTTATTACAAGTGATCTTGTATGTTTTCAATAATTAATGCAATCATCAAGGTGTTGTCATATATGTTATACCAGTGACCTTTATCTTTTTTTTAATAATTTATGCAATTATCAAGGTAATGAAAATAATACATATAACGAAACATCAATTCCTAAAATCCCTTTTTTTACATAAATTAAAAAAAATTTATATCTTATTATATTTTTCTAATCAATACTAATACAAATGATCTTGTATTTTTTCAAAAATAATTATTGTAATTATCAACGTAAAGTAGGTTCAAATAATTCATACAATGAAACACCAATGAATATGAACCTATAGTTTCTATATTCATACCGATTAACGCTATAGTCAGTTCTTTTTAGTGAGGCAGATTTGCACCGACTCGTAGGGTTGCCCTTTTAGCTCGGAAACGTTTCCTGAACGCTGATTGGTTGGACAAGATTACTCTAACCAATCAGATAGCAGGAAACTTTTCCAAGCTAAGAGGGCGCCCCTACGAGTCTTTGGAAATCTGCCTCACTAAAAAGAATTGACTATAGTGTGAATGCGCCTCTTTAAAAAAAAATATTGAGTGAAGGTAAAAAAAAATTTTTATCTTATCACCGATTCGTAAAATATTTTCCCTCATAAATCCTGAAAATTAATGCACCGTGGATTAGATCATTGTGGAATGGTCTTCCTAATCGGGTGGTTGAATCAGTAGAACTTCAAAAGTTCAAAGTGGCAGCAAATGTTTTTATGTTGAACAGATTGATATAGCCTTTTTATAGTTTCATATCAATTATCTGTTTTGATGATGTTAATGTTTTTTAAAATATTTTATTTCAAATGTTCATTACTTATGTCGTTTAATTATTTCCTTATTTCCTTTCCTCACAGGACTGTTTTTAACTGTTGGAGCCCTTGGCCTTATAGCATCTTGCTTTTCCAACTAGGGTTGTAGTTTGGCTATAATACATTTTTTAATGAGTCGCATTTGCACTTTACTCCTACTTTTCACGTGGCCTCGTTACACCCGTTGACACACCACTTCCCACATTCATTTCCTAAAATTACATATGTACACAAGTAAAATCTATTTCTATCCTCGACCTCTAACACTCCCCTCCCTGCTATCTAGGAATCCCTTTTGCCAGGGGAAAGTCAATCACATCATTCGATATTTACACTTACCTCTATTCTATCATTCACGTAATTTTTCATTTCTTCCCCCTGAAACTTTGACTAAATGTGGCTATTCAAAGGGCCATATATAATTAAATTCATTGATTTTACATTGTACAGAAATTAATCCGAAGCAGATTAAGAATTCATTTTACTTAACTGATAAAACCATGTGTTTATGGTATGAAAGAGTTTGGTAAGCTTAAAATGTTAGCAGATGCATGTTGAAGACGTTTATATTCCTATTAAGGTAAGTTTGATGCCTAAAGATTATACATTCATGCATACAAATACATACTATATATATATATATATATATATATATATATATATATATATATATATATATATATATATATATATATATATATATATATATATATATATATACATATATATATAGAGTTGTGTTTAGTGAATCATGGGAGGAATTAGAAAAGATGATAGAAGAATTGAATACGGAAAGCAGAAATGTAGGTCTGAAAATGAATGAGTAAAACTAAAATAATGTTCAATGAGAATGCAGAGACAACAAATAAGAGTTATGGATAATCCTCTAGAGATTGTTAATGAATATACATACTTAGGACAGACAGTAAGTGTTTCAACAGGACACGAGATCGAAATTAACAGAAGGATACGCATGTGACGGAGACCAATTGGTAAACAAAATGAGATTATGAAAAGTAAAATGCCAATTTCTCTAAAAAAGAAAGGTATTTAGTGAGATAGTCCTACCAGTATTATCTTATGCATCAGAAACTTGGAGCCTTACTAAAGCCTTAAAACATAAGGTAGTTACAACTCAAAGAGCTATGGAAAGAATAATGATGGGAATAACACTAAGAGAAAGAGAAATTTGTAACACGGATAAGAGAGCAAACTAAAGTAGAGGATATTCTAACAACGTGTAAGGAAATGACATGGACATGGGCAGGGCAGAAAATGAGGACAGATACAGATAACAGATGGACATTAAGAACAACAGAATGGGTCCATAGAGATTGAAAAGAAACAGAAGACGATGGATTGACGAGCTAAGATAATTGCAAATATAGACTGGCATAGAAAGACCATAGCCAGACGGGAGTGGAAGGGCATGTCTGAGGCCTTTGATTTGCAGTGGACTAGTTACGTCTAATGATGATATATATATATATATATATATATATATATATATATATATATATATATATATATATATATATACATATATATATATATGTATGTATATATACACAGTATATATATATATATATATATATATATATATATATATATATATATATATATATATATACTGGTCTAACTATAGTGACCTATTTATTATTCTTTGTTGAAGGGCACACACATATACACAAACAAACACACACAAACACACACATATATATATATATATATATATATATATATATATATATATATATATATATATATGTATATATATATATATATATATATACATATATATATATATATATATATATATATATATATATATATATATATCTGTGTGAGTGAGCGCGCACGCAAGTGTTTTAGTGTGCATG
>NC_090725.1:332752958-332760446 GCF_036898095.1 Palaemon carinicauda
GAATACAGCAGTCATGGCTCCTCCTGTCAGCCCTACCCCTGGACCTAGTGGTGTAGGCCAGGCTAATCCTCCTCCAATTGTGACGCTTGTAAATGCCAGGTCAGCAATCCTTCCTTTTCAAGGCCGTGTCAACGGGTTCTTGCCACAAAATGTGGAGTCATGGATTTCATCCGTTGATGCCCATTTAAATGCCAAACAAATCGTAGATCCTTTTGTACAATTACAAGAAGCTAAAAGTTTTATAGATTTTTCTAAGGGGGATGCGAGTGCGTATTTAAGAGGTGTTTCATTTCAGGAAGCAGTTACTTGGGATGATTTCAAAGTTAGGTTACGCGCGATCTATGGGGGTGAAGAAGCTTTGGATGTAGTGTTAACGTTACGAAATACACTTAATCAAGCCACTATGAATCGGCTTAATGTTGTTGAGAGAGCAGCTCTCATAGCTGATAGGCTTAACGAATATCAGGACATTTTAGGTAATTCCACTTGGGTTACTAACGATAATATCTCCGTGAAAGATTTTTTACGATTAATGTATTTAACTTGCATGACACTTATGTTGCCTGAAGCTTTAGTGCGGTGCTTTGATAAGAAGTTAATGCCTGCAAGTACGGAATTGGATGTCTATAAACAGATAAAGAAGCACATGTCCAAGTGTCCAGATCTCGATCCCGTGTTAACTCAAGTTTTTGCTAAGAATGAAACAAAACCACAAACAGTGAACGTAATTAATAATCCAGTAGCGGGAGTGACGTGTTACAACTGCAAACGTCAAGGTCACATAAGCGCAGACTGTAGAACGAAATTTTGTTCAGTTCACAACACAGGATCACATTCTTATAGTCAATGTTACGCGCGTAAGACACAACAATATCCTAGAAATGCACAGTCAATTCCACAGTCAGTTCCATATGGAAATAAAAAGAAAAATCCTCATTTTAACAATAAGAAGAAACAACAAAATGTCAATGCAGTTCAGAGTCCGAAACAAACAAACACTTCAAATATCGCTGAGCCTGGGCCGTCAAACCAGACCTCGCAAAGTCAGCCTAATTTTCAGAATGTGCAGAACAAAGCAAATACCACATAGTTAACTCTAGAGGGGAAGAGAGTGATGTTGGGTCAAGGTCATTTATGTCAACATCAATAGTATTGAATAATCAATTTAATGTTTTATCAGATAAATGTGAGACAATAGATTTTCCTATGAAACACACGGCCGAATTAAGTAAAACAGTGCATGCTCCCGTAGATTTGCAACGAATTCATACAATAATAAGCCAAAATGAGTTACGGCCAACCTTATATGCTGTAAATTTAGAACACAAATCCTTTACGTTATTTTTTGACTCTGGTAGTCCACGTAATATTATGGATTTGAAGACGCATCATTTGTTGTTTTCGAACTTTCCGATTGAAAAATCAGGAATCAGACTTTCAGGTATAGGAAATAATGAATTAAACGTCATAGGCATAACTCATATTCAGTTCAGAGTCGGTAATCGCACGTTTGCCGATACATTTGTTGTTGTGAAAAACATTAATATGTATCCAGCTGTAATTATAGGATACCCATCTATGGGAAATCAAAACATTATCTTAGCTCCTGCAAAGCACGGCGTGTATATCAAAGGGAAATTCTATAAGTCTTCTAATACTTTAAAGTCTGTTTTGGATAATAAGGAGACGACAAATGTAACCGTAACGTACGTTGAAGAACCAATAACTTGTCTCACTAATAAAGAAATAATACACGCGACCCAGCAGAATTCTCGTTCACCCGTAATATCATCTTGCACGCAATATATCGAACCAAACATACCTTCGAATTTAATAGTGCAAATAAAGAAAACACTACCGGGATCTGAAATATTAATCCTTTCCGATACTTTGAAAACCAACGGATTGTCTGTCACACAAGCTATTTATACAGTAGGCTCACATCAGCAATGTAATATCGAAGTCTGTAATCATTTAAATAACACTTTAGTAATTCACAAAAATCAACATATCTTGGATGTAGAAGTTTATAAACATCGTATTCTTACCGTTGCTGAAATCAATCACTCTCAATCAGTTGCGGATGAATCCCTTTTACGATCTATTAAAAATAAAATCAGTAAGGACATTCAAGACGAAGAAATTCAGCAGAAAATTTTTGAACTTTTAAATAAATATACAGATGTCTTTTCCACTACGGATGGATCCTTAGGGAAAACAGATGTGATCGAGCATCAAATAAGGTTAAAAGACAAACAGAAAATTATATATGTACCCTCGTACAGACTCCCTATGAAATTCCAGAATGAAATAAATGATGAAGTAGGTAAAATGTTAGAGGAAGGAGTCATTAGAAAATCAAATAGCCCTTATAATTTTCCTTTAATAGTTGTACCGAAAAAAGATCGAACATGGCGTATCTGTGTCGACTTTCGTCGTCTAAACGAGGAAACGATCCCTGATCGATTCCCAGTGCCATGTACTGACGATATTTTGTCTTTGTTAGGTCAGAATAAATATTTTACCAGTTTGGACTTACTTAAAGGCTTTCACCAGATATCATTAGAAGAAGATAGTATCCCATACACAGCCTTCAGCACAGCCAGGGGACATTATGAATTTTTACGGATGCCTTTTGGTTTACGTTGTGCTCCTATAACATTTACAAGAATGATTAACATAGTGTTTGGAGACTTGTTAGGGGATATATTGCATGCCTATATGGATGATCTTGTAATCTTTTCCAACACCTTAGAAGAACATCTACGTAAGTTAGAACTAGTACTACAGAGATTAAGACAACATAACTTAAGGGTAAAGATTAGTAAGTGTGAATTTTTCAAAACAGAATTAGTATATTTGGGTTTCATGGTGTCAAGCCAAGGTCTTAAAGTAGTCCATGATAAGGTGTCGGCTATACGTAATTTTCCCATACCTACTAATGTCAAGGGAATACAGCAATTTCTGGGTTGTAGTGGATATTACAGGCGTTTTATACGCAACTATTCAATAATAGCCGCTCCTTTAACTGATCTTACGAAGAAGGGCGTAGATTTCATATGGTCTGAGCAACATCAACAGGCGTTTAATACTTTGAAAGATGAACTGTGTAGTTCTCCTATCTTAAAATTTCCTGACTTCGGTAAGGAATTCTTCATTGCAACAGACGCCTCAGACTTAGGAGTGGGAGGGGTATTGCTTCAGCAATATGATAAACAGTTTTTCCCGATAGCTTTCTATTCTCGAAAATTGAGAACTTCCGAAAGTAAATATGCAGTAATAGACAAGGAAGGACTAGCTATTGTTAATTCGCTAGTGCATTTTAAGTTCATAATTTACGGTTATCCCGTTAAGGTTCTTACTGACCATAAACCACTAACAGAGTTCTTTAAAGGCTTCAATCACAGCCCTAAACGAACTCGGTGGCATTTAATCATTCAAGATTTTGGCGCAAGAATCGGGTATTTACCTGGGAAAGCAAATATCATTGCGGATGCATTATCACGCAACCCCGTGTCATCTTGTACGGAGTCTTTAGCTGAATTAATAGATATATCAACATCCATGCCTATTGTAAAAACAATATCTGAACAAGAAGATTTAGGCTGGAGTGCTGAATTGTTACAGACTGAGCAAAGAAAAGATCAGAAAATAGAAACAATTATAAATGCTTTGAAAGGCAATCATAAAGAAAAAGAATATATAAAGTATAAGCAGCAGAATTATGTAATCAAAGATAATATTCTGTGTAGGACTGTGACAAGGAAAACCCGCAATACACCACATGTAACTAACGACCAGGTAGTAGTACCAAACTCACTTGTTTCCACTGTCCTGAATTGGTTGCATTCAAATCCATTACATGGACACCCTGGGTTCTCATTAATGTCACAGAAAGCCAAATCATTGTTTTATTGGCATACAATGCTTACAGATATAAAAAGACACATAGCTAATTGTCGCACATGTCAGGAAAACAAAGGGCATACGAAAACACCTGTTAGCTTAGGAACTTATCCTGTTCCCAATCAACCTTTTGAAAGAATACATTTAGATTTGTTAACAGGATTTTACGAGTCAGACAGAGGGAATAAGCACCTCTTAGTAATTATAGATGCTTTAACTCGATATACAGAACTAATAGCGCTTAAAACTAAAACTGCGATTGAATGCGCTAGGAAGTTTTACGAGTGTTACATTTGTAAACATGGAATTCCACACATGATAATCTCAGACTCGGGTGGTGAATTTAATAATCACTTTCTTACCTCATTGTGTGAATTCCTCAAAATAAAGAAGATCAATACCATGATATATCACCCAGAGTCGAATGGGCTAGTGGAAAGAGCAAATAGGAAGATATTAAATATATTAAGGGTAACACTAGGGGGATCAGACCCCAACTGGGATATTGCAATACCGGCGGCACTGAGTACTCTGAATCATTCATATCATATATCAATTAAAATGTCACCGCATGAAGCATTGTATGGTACCCCAGTTAGAACACCTTTCCATGTATTAACGCCTACAACTAATCTATCAAATCCTTTAAAAGAATGTATAAATGCAAGTATAAGTCGATATGATATCCTTCGAAAGAATTTAGAAGAATCACAAATCATAATGAAAAGGAATCATGATAAAATAGCGAAACCAACTAAAACATATACCGTGGGTGATAACATCTATATTCAAATCAATGTCAGAAAAGGGCTCAACTATAAACTAACACCTAAGTTTGAAGGCCCATTTAACATTTTGGAAATATTAACGGCCAATAGGTTTAGAATTCAAAATGTAGCCCAACCCACGGATGAGAGAATAGTACCATTGTCTCACATAAGAAATTAAAAAGAAGTGAGGAAAAATTTTAATTTTAATTTAAAAGTTTTCTTTTTAATACAGGAGTAATTACATATGTTTTTTCTCGTTACAGGTTTCCAAGATGAATTTTTTGTTGTTGGGAGTGATATTGTTCGCTCAGACATTTTTTTCGTATGGGATGAGTTCTAAGACTAAGAATATATATTTTAAATATGGAAATATAGTTGAAAGACAAGAAGACATTTTTATTACATCAACCAACGTAATTGTCGAAGTGCATATGCAAGCAATTTTTCTTCAAGAGAATGATGTCACTAGCTTAAGAACCGCCATTTCAAGGTTTTCTGCATCATTGGATGAGTTGCATAGGAGACATTTTCATTTGACTACTAAGAGTTTGCTTAGCTCAACATTAAAAGTTGCAGAGATGCTATCTGATGACTTAAAGAATAAGACTGGAGAGACAGGATCTTTGGCTTATGACCTTTTGATGTGGACTGTAGGACACGAACAAAAAGAAAGACGGAATCCGTTCATTTATGCTGCATTAAGCATCTTTGGGTCTGTTGCAAGTTTAGGTTTAGGACTTTCCAATCGTCTTAAAATTAGTAATCAAAATAAGAAAATTGAGTTCTTGACTCATAAAGATGAATTGATTATGTCAGAACTAAGGGATCAGTTAGCTTCAATCAATAAAATTATGGATTTGTTAAATGAACATTCAGATAATATCGTTCAAATTATGGAAGTACAGGATTTGTTAGCAACATTAACGTATTATGATTCAAAGATAGATCACATACATAACAGAATTGCACATTTCATTGAGAAATCCAAGGATTATGTAGAAGCTATCACGTTAGCAACTAAAGGTGTATTGTCGCCCCATTTGTTGCCTATACGTTACTTAAAATTAGTTCTGGAGAACACTAGGGATAAACTAGGCTATGTTCCTTTGTTAGACGAACATAGGTTAGAATTTTATTACAGCCTAATTACAGTAAACGTAGATAATAACAAGATTAGGATTACAATTCCCTTTGATTCTTCTGATGCCTGGCAATCTTACAGGATATCACCATTTCCGACTTTCATGACGAATCACTCAAATCCAGTAATATCCAGTTTGACAGGACACGTATTGATTTCCCCAGACAAGGAAACATATACGGTCATTAAAGACTTAAATCAATTAACTCACTGTTCAGACGCAATGGATAGAAAAATATGTACAGCTGACTCATTTGAATTCCGTAAAAACTTGATGGATTCATGCGAGTTAGGTATAGTGCTAGACGGTGCTCTCTCCCATACAAGTGAAAATTGTCTGGATAAGCTTTATCCCTTTGACAATAAAGAATTCAATTGCAGACTAAATAATGGCTCGTGGATACGATACGACAAGGACGGCTTCAATATATCATGCCCTGACGGATCCACATCCCACAACCACATCTTCGTCGCAGCAGATGGCTGTATCGGGACTTCCCCGAATTCCATGGTGACTGGCCTACGGACAATCATCAGAGAACGTGCTTACTTCGCGAATTTCACGTGGACCTCTACAACGCCCGCACTTCCTCTCCCCTATAAAGGAAGTGTGGCGAAACACTTAATGAAACTTACCGAAAAGGACCACCTGTCGCCGACTTACAAAGAGATTCTTCACCCCATAATACTGGCTAGTTTGTGTTTCACGGTGATGATATTTATCGCCGTGAACATCCTTGTTTGGCGTAGGTTACGGCACAGCAAGCAGCTACAAAGGAACGAGTTGAATAGCCCTGACAATACCCCTTACCTGATACAATTCAAAGCTGTATGAGTGGCCACCTCATTCGCTAAGGGAGTAATTTGTCAGGATGATGTTTGTATGAAAAGCTGACTAGTACGCTAGTAATATGTAATTAAAGAAATTCTCTACATTTGCATTGTTAAAAATACATTTAAAATAACATTTAAAAAAATAAATAAAATAAAAAAGGATATAAATCATTTTTTTCTCTCGGCATCTAATAAAAATATATAAGCCGGAATGTTAAAAAAGAAAAAAAAAAAAAAAAAAAAAAATAAAAAATATATAAGATATATAACAGAATCTATGGGCATCTAATAAAATGTATCAGCCCTATATATAAATATATATATATGTACGAAACCGTGGTACGTGTACGTACCAGGAATTCGTATTTGTGCACTGAATATTGAGTATCTTGTTTCTGACAAAGGTAACAATTATTTTTTATCAAGTTACCGAATCATTTGTAAGTCAGAATTTGTTTTGTTTTTTGGTACCATGTAATCATTTGCTAGCAATGTACCATATGTATGATCTTGGTTTTATCATGCATTTTTCTTTTTGCTTTGGTAATATCTTTTTTTTGTATGCACTATTGTTATTAATTTTGGTGTGCCTGTTTGGACATTCGTCCTCAGTTGGATATAGCTAGTTTTGGACAATGAATGATACGTATGTCCAGTCACACCTAATAACCATGTTTCGGCTTGTTGTTAAATTTTTGTAAAAAAAAATTGAGATAGCTGGCCGAGCATATGTAATGATTAGAATATTAATATTACATGTTTAAAACAAATTTGTGACGTAATATGTCATGTTGGTTGGAAGAGCTGGCCGTGAGATTTGCTATGGTCAACTCAATT